>NC_056725.1:874200602-874207633 GCF_019279795.1 Protopterus annectens | reverse complement strand
TCGTCTTATGACACATTGGCCACCTCACGGGGAGTGCAGCTGTCAGTCAGCCACAGGACTGTGTTGGCAAGCCATACCCCTACATCTGACAAAAGGCCTGGTGAACAAAGTATGCAACTCTACTAGTACCAGGTATATGTCCTGCACCCATGTGCCATGCACAAACACAGTTGAATAGGATATCCTGCTATGTTGCTATTACCATGCACATTGATGACAGATCGAAGGCATGGTGTGAATGCAGTGGCCTACAGAGGACATGGCACCCTGTACAGCGGTACAATAGGCACATATTTGCAGACATTGTGCCTTCACTATGTTCCCCACTGGATGCCTGCAACATATGTGGTGCCATCAAATGTGATCCATGGAGGCCATACAATGCCAGACACATGTGCCCTGTATGGACCAACGCCACTGACACCAGGGAATACCTGTATCATACTATCAATGCAGGTGCAGGGTCGACCTGCTCACTATAAGCAGGTTTCACCTCATTGGGACAGTATTGGCATATTGGGGGAGAGCAGTCTGTTTACACAACATGTGCCTGCCAAACCAGGTACACCTGTACATGTCACTGTACAGTATTGTGGGACATACACATCCCAGGCAATGTCCATGTGAAGAACTATCAAACACAGGCATGGCATGCATTGCAAAGCTATGGCCATACACATTGGCAACCAGGATATCAGGGCAGATTATGCAGTAGCCATCTGTGTGGGACATTGCAGACACTACACCCCTGCACTTCACACCATTATCGGTTGACGCGATGCCAAGGAGTACCCCTCACCTAGCCTTGTGCAGCCATCTTGCACAGCCATCCACTACACACACATGCAGCAATGCATACATGCATGTCAGTACTGGCACCTTGTGTCTGCATGTGGGTTATGATGCTCCCAACCACAGTCACTCCCAGTATAACCCTCATTGGCATACCAACAGATGTCAAACACTTTCACATACCATAGCCCATAGAACCTCCAGATATCCCCTGTGGTGCATGTAGTCCTGTGCATTACTGCAGTGTGGCAAACTAAGTAGTTAGGTTGTGTATTTGTGGCCCTGGCAAAGAGTGTCAATGCAAGTCCAGAGTGTGGTTGTGGTGACAATGGCATCCGTTCACGTGGACAACCATGTGTGCCACACCTAATGTATGTCTACTATATCTCTATTGCCGATGTCTCTCACCTACACACATGTATGTTCTTACAGCACAGCAACATGTCAGCTTTGTGGCATATGTAGTAATGTCATGCACATGTAATAATAATGACTGAATACTCAGTCAGGGGTTTGACCCCTGTACTGTTAGGCGTGTAGCAGACAATGCTTAGGGTTAAGTCTCCAAGCCTTTCTCTGGTGTACTTTGCCTGTCTCACCCACACACACTGGTGGATGTGGAGGTGTACACCTGCTCAGCAGCAGCATGTGTATTGTAAGTGATGGACATGATCAGGTAATGGCCTCTACATCTATTGCAGTCCTCCTCTAGCTGATTGCATGTGGAACAGCTGCGATGGTGTTCCCATAGCCATTCGCATGATAAACACAGTACACTATCTAGGAAAAACATATTGGTATTTGGCCATGACAGTCACTGTGAGTGGTACCAGGATGTGGTGTTCTGAAACGGCATCACAGATGATATCCGGATGTACCTCAAACATCATGCACAATGGGAAATAGCCTAAAGACAGGAGGGTGATGTGCCACAGATGACTAAAGCATGCAAGTGTAGCTATGCTGCATTTTGACTACTGCCTGTTTAACATGTTGTGTGTGGTAATGGCTATTCTGAATGTTTTAATACAGACATGACCGTACTCTGTGAGGGACCCCCATCTGTAGGGCCATCTGTGAACTGGTCAGTGTGTGGAACCATTTGTTTCCTGTGTTACACACTGAACACACATCTGTGCACAGCAGGAGCATAGTGTGAGGATTGCAGACAGTACATGATGATAGGGATGTGTTACTGCCATCGCATCCCTGACTGGACATATGTCACATGAAACAGTGGTATGACAGACACTGTCTGGAGTTCCCAGTGACAAGCCAATAATGAGCAACTGTTCATAGCTGAGGTCACACGTCTACTACACATTGTACAGATGGCATGCAGTATATATGCATGTGTTGTGCTCCCTCTGCTAATGTATACCATCTCTTGTGTTGGGTTGATGGTGTTGCAGGTAATCCTGCATCCTGTATGCTGTTGTCTATCACTAAGCCATATGTGGGTTTAAACTGCAACACCATAGGCTGAATGAATTGGGATGTCCCAGCAGAACCTCCTGTCCCACTTCAGCTGACCATGGCACTGGACACCAGCACATCTGGGGCCCAGCCATGAACATCAACCTCTGTTGGTTCTGCACCACCTTCTGGTGGTACCACCACTGAGAATGGGGCATGTCCCCCCTGGGAGCAGGACTAGACAGGTACATGTCTGCTGTCGTGTGGTCCCGGATGTGTTGTGTTGGGGGATCACTAAGGGGTTCCAAAGCCAGATACGCAAGCTCAAGGGTGGAGTGTCACATTTACAGGGTGATGCTGCCCCTCCTGGACAGCCCCCAGCACTGCCTTCTTTGCAGCTGTTTAGGTGCAGTGGCAGCTGCCCATGGCTGGGGACCTCCATCTCACTGTTCCCATGGGCTTGTGAATGCCGAACACCCATCCCCATCCGAGGTGTATCCCCCACATGTGTTATATACCAACCCTGTATGCTGTCTTGTCTGTGATCCTACCCTACCTATCCTCCACAGCCATACCTACTCTCCTTCCCCCACATCTGACCCTCACCCTACGGAAACGTAAGACCAGTCGGCTCTTAGGACAACATCTGCCCTATACATAGTTGTCCATTACACACATGTACCCACTAGACACATGTAACCCTTATAATATGCATCACAACATACTCATGTTATCCTCACCCCTGTCCCTCAGGCGCACGATCCTGGTATGCACATCACTCCTAAATGGTCCAGTTACATGTGATGAGGACGACCCCATTGTACACACAACACTACCAGTCCCTCTATGGTTACCCCATTTATCTTTATCATAATGAGGATGTTGCACACATCATCTTGCATGAGTACTGTTCACACATAATGATTGGAAAGGTACTGTTGTGTTAATGTATATTACACGCACAGAGTGATGTATACGGCCACTGTACAACTGTTTGCGTGTATGAATAACACATGTCTGCCTGAAGGAGTCTTGAAATTATTTCATTCGTTTGTATTGCTTTGTTGCCACATGATATGTTCCTGATATATCTCTATATATGTATGTACCTATATGCTGGGCATAACCACTCACATATACATCTACATGATGGGATACATTCCTATACTGTTGAATGACTGCGCTGTATGATATGTTTGTGGTACTGTCTGTTGTCTGTATATCTGCCATTGCATATTGGTAAATCACATTAGCTGTGTGTGCAGGGTCCTGGTTCCGAGCCTTGCAGAGGACGTTTATTTGGTCGCAGGGCAGAACAAGGCCATTGGATACGGAGGGAGTAAGGCACATTAAAGCAGTTGTGAGTGGGTGTGCATGGGTTTGCATAATGTTAAGTAATGCTAACCTCTGGTTACAGCTTCTTACACTCGGTTAGCCTCTACATTGCTTTACCAGTGCAATACATGCATACTGGTAGCCAAACAGGCGTAGACCCGCTCTCTCCCACACTTGCAAATGCACCGACATCGGTGCTTGCATCTGACACTCACACCCCTGGGTGGGAGTGAGGACCACAATATTACCTTGTGATGCGTATTACATCGGATTACATGCCTACAGTATCTGGAATGGCTGCCCATTAGGCAATGACATGCCATTCGACTGTATGGAATCGGCGGCCTGCCCAGTGATTTATTCATATTATTTGTGTGCTCCTCTTACAATCTGCTCCCATCTGGCTGATACATGGGAACTGATCCTCTTCAATACTGACAAGTAATTGGGTTTTGGGACCCAAATCCATTGGCTGAGTTATGCTACAGCATACCTATTATAGGGTTGCTATCTTTTCAATTGCCCAAGGTGGAATTTTATGTAGAAACGTCAGATTTTGCAGGGCAAAACATACCCACAGCCAGTACAAAGGAAAGAACTTCACTGTTTTGCCCAAATAAAAGTTTATTCTTGTAGCATTATAGTTGCTTATTCTGTTTCTTATAACATTTAGGTATTTCAGATACAAAATAATTGTTTTATGCAACTACTACAGACAATATGAAATCTTTGTCCTAAAATCTCAGGACATTTGCCATATTTTCAATTATTTTGCAGGACACAACTGCCCAAAGGGGATTGTCCCTCGCAAAGGTGGACAGGTGGTAACCCTAACCTATTCTATCATCTTTCTAAGGTAGTCAGCGGAATATGCGCTTTCTGTCACTATCAGACCTCTCATACGAATGGGGAAGAATGAACACTGAATAAGGGACACTGCATAACAACATCAGGGACACATTTAGAAGTTTGGTGCTATTAGCCTGACACATTGACAGACTCAGAGCATATGTAGTCATACACATTGTCTGAGGTACATGCTGTTTATGACTCTTACATGTTGTCATTATTCATTATGTGTATTCCACCACCTTTCCTCCTAATATCACTAGTTCTAGGAGGGTTTAGGTGGGACAGAGTTAGATTCTGAGTCGTAATCACGGACGTCCCTGGTAATCGGTGACAGTTCAATGGTATGGTCCCTATGTGTTCCCCCAATGGTTTACGGACTATCCAGTGGATGTGCTGTTAGCGTTTGGGAGGTATGGGCGTCTGCTATGCCCACATCAGAATATTACTTAACATCCACAGGGTGATCCTAATATGGCTCTGCCAGCCAACACCTGCACGCCTAAGCCCATCTTCGCATACACATAGTTCCCCTACCTGCCACTCCTCTATAGCACTCATCCTTACTTTGGGTGCAGGTGGGGTATAAACACACCACTACACACTGCCCACTGTCCCCGTGTCGGGACACATGTTGTATGTTGTGTTGATCCATGTGTTATCAGGCTTGCACAACCTACTGGTCCATGTACATCTACAGCCTGGTCGGAGAAATCATTACAGGGCCTGGCTCCGGTCATTAATTTTTGGTGTCCCACACGGGACATCAATGTCTATGTTTTAAGTGTAGACCTTGCAGATCTCTCCCACTGGTAGTTTCTTGCCAGTGGTCTGGGAAGCAGTGGTGTTTTATTGTGTGTCTGTATGTCTCTCCGGCCTAGCTGGGGGGGGGGGTAGGGTGGGGGTTGATGCTACATGTTACACGTTTGTTTATTGGACTTCCCACCAACATATTCCCGGCCTGTGATCATATGTTACCCGTAACTGCTGTATCATATCCTAGCTATATACATATGTATATTTACTGTAATATATATATATATATATATATATATATATATATATATATATATATATATATATATATATATATATATATATATATATATATTTGCATTAATATATACAGATAGATCTGCATATGTATGCATACATGTAAATTCATATCTTGCTGTATATATATATATATATATATATATATATATATATATATATATATATATATATATATATATATATATATATATATGTATACACATATATGTGTATATACTCTAACGACATATGGGTCTATGGTTGTCTGCATATGTATATATTCATATGTGGGTATGTATCTGTATTCATTCTCTGTATGTATACATTCATACTACGGCGAGGGAGAAGCATATCTATATCTCGCTAAGGGTGGATATACACACACATAGCTCAACATATATATGTCTACATCTGGTTATTCCATTCCTTGCCATATAGATTACACTTTACTTTAGTGGATCTCACAGTGGGTGTGGCTGCTGGTTGGGCGACACCTCTGCCCAATTAACACATTAGCTTGCATCACTAGGGCTGTCCATATTGGCCAACATCAGCCAACATCTGCACACCTAGACCCATAAGTAGATACCCATAGTTCCCCCACCCTCGCCTCCTCGACAACACCCATCCTTACTCTGGGAACTAGTCGGTTCTGGACACACCACTACATGCTGCCCACTCTCCACTTCATGGGACCCATTTTGTACAATTGTCTTGGCCCATGGGTCATCAGGGTTACCCACCCTTGTATTCTGAGTCTGTATACACCGCAGACAAGATGGCCGATCTATCACATTTGTATTGTTTTGCCAATTTTTGGGGTGTCCTGCAAGGGATGCACCAGTATGTGTTCCATGATTAGAATCCAAGGGTTCATTGTGTCTCCCCTGGTTATATCCTGCCTGTGGTCTGGGGAGCAGTGGACATTTTACATTGATTGCGTGTATAGCTCCCGTGTCCGGCTGTAGGGTGGTGGAAGGGCATGCTGCGTGTGTCTTGTGTCTTGCCTGGGCTCCTCACTTCTATTGTCATAGCCTTTGAACATATGTCATTCCTGTGTGCTTTTTCCTATCATAGCTGTATATCTCTATATATCTACACACACACACACACATATATATATATATATATATATATATATATATATATATATATATATATGTATCTATATATATATATATATATATATATATATATATATATATATATATATATATATATATATATATATATATATATATATATATATATATATATATATATATATATGTATGTGTGTGTGTATAATATATATATATGTATATCTATATATATATATATATATATATATATATATATATATATAATTGGGAGCCTATTTATGTACGTGTTAAGCATATTTCCTTTACAATTAGACTGGTTTAGTACATGGCATTGACGTAGCGGGCAGATCACAGGAATGATTCCATGTGTGAGGAGACCCTCACATTTGATTACCGTCAGTACAGCACTGACTTAGGACACTGTACACGCCTCTGCATTCATAGGTTCATAGGTTCATAGGTTGATACTAGGCTATCTGCCCTAGGGCATTTATAAGCCTAGCCAGAGTGTGTTTGGCTTTC
>NC_056725.1:874178102-874195602 GCF_019279795.1 Protopterus annectens | reverse complement strand
GTCAGGTTGTATTGCAGATGTGAATGTTTGTTCTTTGGTTTCCTTTCTGATTGACCCACTGATCCCTCGTAGACCTCCAGTTCACCTGTTGTGCATCTGACCCAGTCTTCTCTTGGTGAATTATTGCATTACCCGTCATCCCCCACCCCCATATTCCACACACACCATCCATCCCTTCTCTGGTTGATGGCCCATGGCACAGACAACAGAACACATTGCGTACTCTACATATCTCTTGTACCAATATGGTTGTGAGAACAACCCTGGCATATTTGATATTCTACATGCTGTACTTCATGCACATAGGTACATGCAAATACATATCTTTCATTACATGGTAGGTAGACCCGGGTAATACCTATCATCTTTGGGCCTTCAAGACAGGGATGACCTGGACCATGAATGGACAGATATTGAGCGAATGCTCTGACCATTGGTAGGGTTGCCACCTTTTCAAATGGCCAAAGTGGGAATTCTTCGGGACACACATCAAATTTTACAGGCTGAAACATGCCCACGGTCAGTACAAAGGAGAGTATTTTACTTTTATGCCTAAGTGACAGCTTATTCTTTTAGTGGTTTAGTTGCTTATTCTGTTTCTTGTAACATTTAGGTATTTTAGATACAGAATTAACTATTTCATAAAATATGGGACATAATTATGTCCTACAATCACAGGACATTTAACATTTGTAATAGTTTTGGTAAGGACACAACTGCCCAGGGAGGGACTGTCCCTCACAAAGTGGGACAGGTGGTAACCCTAACCATTGGGCTAGGCTTAGCAAAGGGCAGCGGTGTGCTAATATGCTGCATTTTGCTTCCACTTGGTATAACAATCAACACTACAATGGAATACGGGCACGGGGTTTTAAATGTCAGGGGACGGGGACTCAATATTTAGCTACGTGCCTTTTTGTTTACTTTTAGTTTTGGTTTTGCTTTGCATACATTTCAGTATCCAAGGACACTGACAGGAGTGATTATTATTAGAGGCAAGCTGTACTAGTCAGCATTTTAGGTTGCGTGTCTGCAGCTGACATGTTCACTCCTCGGTGCACACTTAGACACGCCCCCTGCATTCACTCACGTTTCCTATGCACGTGGATGTTGTGGCAGGGCGGCTTCATTAATATGCATGTGGTGCTGCTGTGCCATCTCTAAGCCACACTGTCGGCGCAAGGCTAATGCCATCCTTGCGCCGAGTTTCATGAATCCCGGGGTAAGTGTTTTTCTGTGATGTCAGAACTGTAATACTGAATTATTTTAAGTATTTTTCTGTGATCTCTGAAATCTTGACTAGCATTGTGTAGTAAAGAGTATTGTCTTGTGTTTTGACTATTTATTATTAAATATTTTTAAACTCTTTCAACTGTGGCTGTTTTTGTAGAGATAATTTAAGCTCTTTAGAGTGCTTGCATGCCTTTGGTAAAATTGTACAAAGCCACTCTAATAGCTTTAGCCCTGGGCTATACTACCAATTGGATAATAATATTGCACAGTAATAATTGTACACCATTTTAAGGGCCTTTGAGTAGCTGATAAATATTAGTGGGTGGTGGCAGCTGGTACTGCTGTATAGTCTGGGTAAAGGGGGCACAGCTGGAGAACATGTGCCAGCCTTCCCCATGAGTGTCTGTGTGGTTTTATAAACTCTTCTCAAAGTGAGTGAGTGTGTGTGTGTGTGTGTGTGTGTGTGTGTGTGTGTGTGTGTGTGTGTGTGTGTGTGTGTGTGTGAGAGAGAGCTACTTGGGCAGAGACACGAAGCACTGGTTGGATAGAGAAGGTGCTGGAGGTTTTAGCTTGCCCACTTGGCTGAGATCTGGACCCTATAGCTGTGCCAATGTGGAATCTTTTTGGGGATGTGAAGAGCAAGGGAGCAATCAGCCCCAGACTGACTGTGTTCTCTGTGTGCTTTTAAGGGAAATTGCACTTTACTGTGCGTATTTGTTATGCTTTCCTCCTATATGAGACACCCCTCACTGGTGTTAGTGGAGAGGATTGAGGCTCCTTGATTGTTGGTCCAGGGCACGGGCGTCACATATTAATTGTTCAGCAGTGGTGGGATATCCACATCACATACTATTTGGTGGCAAATACTAATTGGCTTGTAGTGGTGTGGGTAGAGTGAATTCCTGTAGCTTGGGTACAGTGAGTTTTGAATGTGTTTTGTACTCTAAATCAGCCACGCACTGAATACTCAGAGTTCAGATCACAATTGTTTTATTTCTTTTGTTAGCTTAGTTAGTCAGGGTGAGCAGGCAGCATTTCATCAAAGGAGTATGAAAAGCTGACAAGGTGCCAGCTGGTGGAGATGTGCCAGGCTAGGGGACTGGTGCATGGAAACTTGACTAAGGCAGACCCGATTGCAGCCTTGGTTACAGCTGCATTAGAAAACAGCAACCAGGAAGACAATCAGACTGGCAGTGGAGATGTAATACCCTCAGAAAATGGACAGCTCAACCATTCTGCAGAGGACTTAAAAATCCATCTGGAGCTAAAGATACTTGAGTTGGAGGCCAGGCGTGTGGAAATAGAAGCAACGGAAAGACGGAGGTGTTTAGAGAGTAAGGACAATGAGAAACTGTGATGTTTGCAGGGTGAAAAGAATGAGAAAATGAGAAACTGCAATGCCTGGAAGCTGAGGAAAAGGAGAGGCAGAGGCAGCCTGAGAAGGAGATGCTGACTCTTCACCAGAGTCATGGAGGTAATGGGGAAGGGAGTAACTGGACCCCAGAAGCACAACAGGTCAGTAAATTTCTTCCCCAGTTTAAAGAGGGGGATAATTTTGATAGTTTCATTCATATATTTGAGAGGGTATGCAAACAGTAGGGTGTTGACCAAAGAAGGGTCTGGGTCTGGTTCCTGACCCCCTTACTCCATGGTAAAGCTGTAACTGTTTTGTCAAAAATGTCTGCCATTGCATGTTTTGATTATACTGCTGTTAAAAATCACTTGGAATTGTTTAGGCTAACACCTGAAACATATAGGGAAAAGTTTCGTGAGCATAGACGCAAGGCAGATGAAAGCGTGTCGAATATGTTGCTGAACTGGACACTTATTTCCATAGGTGGGTGAGTGGATGTCAGGTCACCACTTTTGAAGGGCTGGCAGACCTTTTGGTGGGGGAATAAGTCCTTAGCACTTTACCTGAGGACATGAGATTCTGGTTAGCTGATAGACAATGTGCTATTTCAGATGAGTTGGAGAAGAAGGGAGACCTATACCTGGCAAGCATAGCAGCCCTGAACAGGAAAGAGACCCCCAGTACTGCTCATGGGTCTAAAGGAACCCAGGGTGGGCAGCGCAGACTGCCCCAACAGAATCTGCCAGTAGCAGGGGAAGCCACTAGTCCAGGTAACTGTCCAGGAACTAGGGTTAAATGTTTTGAATGCAACCAGTGGGACCATGTAGCATACAGATGTCCACAGAGGCAAGGTGGGGAACAAAAGGTGAGGGATCCAGTAAGTGGGAAAGACAAAATACATAGTAGGTTGTCTTGAGACAACAGGGGTACTGAACTACTATCCTGCAGATGTCCTGATAGGGAAGGCTTTGTATGAGGCAGTACCCCATGTGCTTATGCAGTTACATGCAGTCAGACTAGGAGACAAGCATATGGGTCTGGTAGCCTGGGGGAGACCCAGACAGACTCAGACTTGCAGCCAGGACTGGTGAGGCGGTTACTTCAAGGAGGGAGCTACTCTGTAGCAGTGAGACTGAATGTGAGCCACAGCTGCTTATGGGTACTGATGGTCCCTTGGACAGAGTAAAGCAAAAGTAGAGGTGAGTAGTAGTACCCAGGCTGACAGTGAGGCACCACTGTCAGAGGATGCCAGACTTCCTTTGGAAGGGGAGCTGGGAAGGGATACAAGGAGAGAGTTGAGACAGGCTCAGCTCTCGGACCCTAAATTGCAAGGCCTGAGGCAGATAGCTAGGGAGGCACTTAATTCTCAAGGAAAGGTGGAAGCTGTATACTGGGGCAAAGGGTTACTATACAGAGAGTGGACTCCTGAGTGAGAGAGTACAGCAGTTAGTTTGGAGCTTTTAGTCATAGCCCATGATATTCCCTTTGCAGGTCATATGGGCATAAAATGTACAAAGAGGCGTATTATGCAGAACTTCTGTTGGCCTTGAATTTTCAGAGATGTAACAGGGTACTGCAGGACCTGTGAGCAGTGCCAAAAGGAAGGCAAGGCAGGAGATAAGGTGAGAGCTCCTTTGATGCCTTTGCCTGTGCTTGAGGAGCCATTTCAGAGGGTAGCTATGGATATTGTGGGTCCTCTGAGTACCCCACATTCCAATGGGAAAAGGTATATCGTAGTGGTAGTGGAGTATGCTACATAGTACCCTGAGGTAGTGGCTTTGTCTTCCACTGAGGCAGACAAGGTGGCAAATGCTGTGCTAGAGATTTGCAGCAGGGTAGGCTTCCCAAAATAAATACTGACTGACAGAGGTGCCAATTTAATGTCAGAACTGCTGGCTTGTCTGTGGACGTCCTGTGGGGTGAAGCACATGAAGACCTCCACCTACCATCTCAAGACTAATGGTCTTGTTGAGAGGTTAAACTCTACAATCAAGTCCATGCTATGGGCATTTGCAGATCAGTGCAAAAGTGTCCCCCTGCGCGTAAGGAGCTGCCCGGCTCTCCGTGAAAAAAAAAAAAAAAAAAAAAAAAGCCAGCACAACAGTAATTTATTCAAGCAAAAAAAGTTAAAAAAAACTACTCAAACAGCGAATGGCATCATAGCACAAACCCGGTTTTTTGGGGTTTAAACCTAGCCCCTTCTACTGATTGGTTAAAAATTTTTGACATATATGTATATTTATACATGTATATGTATTCTGTTATATATATCTAGATATTGAAACACCAAATATACATAATCAAATATACAACAAGGATGTATCCTATATAAAATGTTTATTTATAAACATTCATTTAACCCTGGATTAAATAATGCAATCTGATGTCACTGAGATGTTCCGAGACCACGTTTTTGACTGTCGAGATGTTCTCCCCAATATAAAATGAGTGGCAGGTGCAACAAGCCAAATAGATGGTGATTTTCAACATGTGCTTACAATTGACACAGTGGTACATGGAAAGAAATGGATTCATAATGGTGTTTGTAATGGTTGAAATGACCAGATGGTCTTAATGAAGTTGTTAGTGTTTCTTTGATATGTCAACAAATTAGGTCTATGTAGACCAGAGGCATAATTCTGAGCCATACAACATCATCTGAATTATAGCCCTGCTCCAAATAAATCTTGCAAAAATGAGCATGATTGACAAAAGTATTATTATCAGAACAGTTACTTTATCCTGATAAATTGTGATTTAGGGATGTTCTTTGCGATGTGTTTTGGATGAAAGCTGGATGGAATTTTCTATAAGTTTCAGTTGTTAAAAATGTAATTGATTTTTGGTCATAGGTATTTATTATCATTCAGATATTCCATAAATTCCTGGAGATATGAAACATCCGATCTCCACACCATCCAGCAATCATCCAAGTATCTTCGCCAGATATCAAAGATCATAATTTGTTCTGATCTGTAGGTAACATTTCTGGTTGTAGAAAAACATTTTTAGTCAAAACATGCTCAGTCAAATTTAACAAAAGCGTATTGAATCCTGGTTGATATATTTTGGATTTATTGAGCCAAAATTCAATTGCATCAAGTCCTCCCCAATGTGGAATGTTGGTGTAAAGTGAACATACCAAGGTACAAAAAGCCACCAATCTGAATCTAACTGCATGTCATTTGATCTAACATATATCAATAAAGGCTTTAAATGCATGGTTAGAAATTCAGAAAGAGGTTCAGTAATAGACCCCATACCTGACACAATGGGCCTACCAGGTGGATGCAAATAAATATATTGTCTAGTGGGATCAGTAATAGTTAAATGATAAAGTGTTTTTAGTGATAATGCCATTGTCAACAGCAGAATTCAGAAAGTCATCAATGTCCTTTTTAAATACTGAGGTGGGGTCCAGTGGCATTTTTGTATAATACTTAGCATCATTAAGTTGTTTATGTGCTTTAATATCATAGATAATTACCAAATCTTTATTAAGTTCCTCTAGACAAGATTTTTCACCATCAGTCATGTTGTTGGACATAGGTATATCATGGTTATGCTTAAAATGTAGCTCATTTGCAGATCAGTTTAAGAGGGAGTGGGACAAATATTTGCCACATCTGTTGTTTGCTTACAGAGAGGTTCCCCAGGAATCCACAGGTTTTTCACCCTTTGAGTTGCTGTATGGGCATAGGGTGAGGGGACCTCTAGACTTAATTCGAGATGAGTGGGAAGGTGAGTGTGAGTTTCACAAGGAGTCTGTTGTGGCATATGTCCTAAACCTCAGGACAAGGCTCAGGGAACTCATGGGCTTGGCCCAGGAGAACCTGGCAGAAGCACAACAATAGAAAAAGGTGTGGTATGACAGGAATGCTCAAGCTAGGGAGTATGCTGTGGGATAGCAGGTAATGGTTCTCATTTCTGTCAGACACAACAAGCTGCAAGCAGCATGGGAGGGACCCTACAAGGTAGTAAGAAAGGTAAATGATGTTAATTACATGGTGGAACTGCTAGGCAGAATGGAGGGGCACATATTGTACCATGTTAACATGATGAAAACCTTACCAGGATAGGGAGGCCCTTGTGCTGAGCATTCACAGTGGATTGCAGTAGGAGTCTGAGGAAGATCTGGGGACTGATCTCCTCAGTGTGGTTTGGGCTGACACCTCAGTGCAAGGGGTAGCAATGTCCCAGCAGCTATCTCCTACCCAGGTTCGAGAAATCCGAGCAGTGTTGCAGGTATTTGGGGACATGTTCACTGGGAAACCAGGTTGCACCCACCTGGGGCAGCACCAGGTGGATACAGAACCCCAATGGCCTATTAGGTGGACCCCTTATCGAGTGCCAGAGAGAGTCAAACAGACTCTTAGGGAAGAGGTACAGGAGATGTTGGAACTAGGGGTGATTCAAAAGTCCAACAGTCCCTGGGCCACCCTAGCAGTACTGGTGCCAAATAAGGATGGCAGCACCAGGTTCTGTGTGGACTACAGGAAATTAAATAGTTACATAGAGTCAGATGCTTACCCCATGCCTAAGACAAATGAGGCCCTAGAGCAGCTGGGTAGGGCTAAGTATCTTACAACCATTGATCTTGCCAAGGGTTTCTGGCAGGTGCCCTTGACTCCCAGTGCTAGAGAGAAGTCAGCCTTTTTGACTCCTTTCGGCTTGTATGAGTTCACAAAGATGCCCTTTGGGATGAAGAATGCCCCAGCAACTCTCCAGAGGCTGGTAGATCATATCCTAGCAAGAGCAGGAGGGTTTTCCCTTGCTTACCTAGATGATATTGCCATATACAGCCATTCCTGGCCAGAGCACCTTCAGCATGTCAGGGAGGTGCTGGGCAGACTAGAGAGGGCAGATTTGACCGTTAAGCCAAGCAAATGTCAGGTGGGTATGGCAGAGGTCTCCTACCTAGGACACAGAGTGGGGAGTGGTAAGATAAGACCAGAACCTTCCAAAGTAGAAGCCATTCAGGCATGGCCCGCACCTGTTACTAAAAAGCAGGTGAGGGCATTTTTAGGGACAGCAGGGTACTACAGAAAGTTTATACACGTTTGCAGTACCATAGCTGCTCCACTCACAGACCTGACAAGGAAGAACAGGCCAGATAAGGTAGTGTGGACCACAGCATGTGAACAGGCATTCCAGAAGCTTAAAGAAGCTTTGAGAGGACCCCCTGTGTTAGCCAGTCCAGATTACAGCAAAGAATTTGTTGTGCAGGTGGATGCATCAAACCATGTGGTGGGGGCTGTACTTAGCCAGATTTCTTCAGAGGGAGAAGAGCACCCAGTGGTTTATCTCAGTCATAGGCTCCAACCCAGGGAGGAATGCTATGCAGCTGTAGAAAAGGAATGTCTAGCCATAGTGCGGGCACTGCAGAAACTTCAGCCTTATCTTTATTGAAGGAAATTCACTGTTATGACAGATCACACCCCCCTAACATGGTTAAACAGAGCCAGCCAGCAAAATCCCAAGTTGCAAAGATAGAGCCTAGGGTTGCAAGCATATGATATGTCAGTGAAGCACCGCAGTGGGATTAGCAATGCCAATGCAGATGGGTTGTCAAGACAGGGAATGTGGTAAGGTATACTCAGATAGACCTAACTCTCTCAAGCAGCATTTCTCAAGGGTCACTAGAAAAACTAGCTTGAGTTCTCCATTGGGGGGGGGGGGGATATGCGAAGATTGGGTGAAGATAAATGAAGGCTGCCAGCCTAGCTAGATAGAATTTTGGAGATAATTCTGTCATCTGTAAATATTAATGTAAACCACAGGCTTGTTATCTTAAATGGTAAAAGTGGTGTTACATGTGGAACTGAAAAAATGTAACAACAGTGCACTCTGCTGACCTAGTAAAGCATATTGTGACCCTATGATGTAAACATGGTTCCAGATGGTCTAGATGAAGGAATTCTTGCTATTGTTGTAAGGCCAGAATTAATGGCCAGAATTTGCATGCATAAATGTCCTTTATTGCTCTGCTTTCTGTCCAGAGGTGAAGAATGTAAATGTAGTTTCTGTTAGCCTGGGAACCCAGGGAAATGTGAAGAATGATGTAATGTGAACCAGGAATGTGATTTTAAAAACAGAGTGAATCAGAGAGCATTAAGCATTTTTGTCTTGACTGTCCAACTCACCAGCACTGTCTTGCTCTATATGTAAGTTTATCTTAGACTTGTGTTTTCTCTTAGAATTAGCTAGAAACTAGAAAGATTAGACTAAGTGTTTTTCTGTGATATCAGAACTGTACTACTGAATTATTTTAAGTATTTCTCTGTGATCTCTGAACTCTTGACTAGCACTATGTAGAAAAAAGTATTTTCTTGTGTTTTGACTATTTATTATTAAATATTTTAAACCTTTTCAACTGTGGCTGCTTTTGTAGAGATAATTTAAGCTCTTTAGAGTACTTGCATGCCTTTGGTAAAATTGTACAAAGCCACTCTAATAGCTTTAGCCCTGGGCTATACTACCAATTGGATAACAATATTGTACAATAATAATTGGACACCCTTTTAAGGCTCTTTGAGTAGCTGATAAACTTTAGTGGGTGGTGGAAGCTGGTACTACCATATAGTCTGGGAAAATTGGGCACAGCTGGAGAACCTGTGCCAGCCTTCCCCAGGATTGTCTGTGTGGTTGTATAAACTCTTCTCAAAGTGTGTGTGTGTGTGTGTGTGTGTGTGTGTGTGTGTGTGTGTGTGTGTGTGTGTGTGTGTGTGTGTGTGTGTGTGTGAGAGCTACTTGAGCAGGGACACAAAGCACTGGTTGTACAGAGAGAGTGGAGGTTTTAGCTTACACACTAGGCTGAGATCTGGACCCTATAGCTGTACCAGTGGGGAGTCTTATTAGGGACCTGGAGAGCAAGGGAGTGACCAGCCCCGGACTGACTGTGATCTCTGTGTGCTCTTAAGGGAAACTGTACTTTACTGTGTGTATTTATTATCATTTCCTCCTATATGATATGCCCCTCACTGATGTTAGTGGTGAGGATTGAGGCTCCCTGATTGCTGGGCGAGAGCACAGATGTCACAATCACCATCTGCACTTGCCTCACTGTAAGTAAGATTTAGGGCCTGGTATCTCTTTTAGATATAGATAGGAGTATAGTAAAGTTTAGTTTAGATGTTTTCTGTATTTGTTTGAAACTGTCCTGTGATGTTGTTTTAAAATATTTCCTGTGATTCTGAACTCTGAAATTACTGTGTTTATTTACTGAGTGTTGTCTTGTTATTTTATTATTTATTATTAAATACATTTAAACTTATCATTGTGGCTGATATTTGTGATACATATTTAAACTCTTAGAGTATTTGCATATGTATTTGGTGACACTGTACAGGGCCACTCCTAAATAGCCTTGCAAGTCTTGGTCAGACTACCATTTGGATAATTAGTAACATTACACAGTAGGATTGGACACCCTTTGTTAAGGGTTTTAAAAGTAGCTAGTAAGTAGTGGTTGATGGCAGTGTAAACCTGTGCCTGCCTTTCACCAGGTGTGTGTGTGTGTGTGTGTGTGTGTGTGTGTGTGTGTGTGTGTGTGTGTTTGTATACAAATCAAACCTCAGAGAGTGTGTGTGTCAGCTACTTGAGCAGGGACATGAAGCAGTGGTTGGACAGAGAGGGTGCTGGAGATTTTGCCTTGGCCACTCAGCTGAGATCTCAACATATAACTGTGCCAGTGAGGAGTCTTATTGGGGATCTGGAGAAAGAGGGAGAAACCAGCCCCAAACTGACTGTGATCTCTGTGTGCTCTTAAGGGAAATTGCACTTTACTGTGTGTGTACTTGTCAACCTCCCAGTGTGTACATCCCCCCACTTTTGCCAGTGGTGAGGATTGAGGCTCCTTGATTACTGTGCCAGTGGAAGGGTGTCACATGCAACAACAATCAGTCTGCCCATGTGACATATATTTGCAATTTGCTTAAATGTATTTTGGGTTGGCTTCTACAGCACCGTGTGTTGTACACATGCATTATGCAATTTGTAAACTTACCTTGTTGTCATGCTTTTTCCTGATGTGGGCTCAGGTTGTCCACTTCACTTCCACCTTCATATTTATGTATTATATTTTGCAGATATATAACCAATGTACATTGATGAAATCCATGTGCACAAACTGATCATTTTTTAAAACTGTACTGTTAGATTTGTGCAAATATTAAAAAAAAAAAAAAAAAAAAAACAAACCAAGAAGAAACTTTGCAGTGTGGAGGGTGTGATGTTCACTTCCTAAATTATGTTATGCACTTAGTTCACTTAATAAAAATCGAATTGTAAAATATAATTATAAAATACATGCTACAAAATAATCAAACAGAAAATAGTAGATAGTCCACAGTTAAGTTAAAATGGAATATCTTTTATTGAAACACATAAACAAGCGATCCTAGTTGAGTATAATGAAAATCATCAAAACCTTCCTTATATATAATCAGGTTGTTTGGAGCAGGGAGCAGTTACTGAGGGTGGTTCTGTTAAGGCCAATAAAAGCATTAAAATCATTCCTTTAGCCAAGTTCCTCTCCCCCCTTAACACCATAGTGTAATCAGAGACTGTGCTAACTAAAACTGAATCTAGAAAGCTAGAGACAAGTTACAACCTAAGACCAGTGTATTAAGACTTTGTATAGGCTAACCAACTAATCAAAACTTTAGTAATTAAAAAACTAACTAAAAAATGATTTAACGACTAACAAAAAAATCTACCAATAGACATTTACCAGAGTAAATATTAATAAATATAAAGCTTTTAACAAAGATTGCTTTCGTATCAAATAAATACATCATCAGGATTGTGTCACAAACAAATCATAATATAAATGAATGTGTATAGCTATACAACTTTATATCTATACACATATGTATGTGTATAGATATACAATATGTGCAAATATTCTTACATGTCATTGGTGTGTGTACTGTGTATGTGTTTTGACATTGCTTTCAAGTACATTCTGTTTAGGTCACTGACAGTCATACATTTACACCTGTACCTGTGCATTGCATTTGACATGGCATATGTACATCATGTGGTACAGCAGTAGCGTTGTTGCCTCACAACAAGAGGTTCTCCTGTTTGATACTCAGCTGGAGTGCCTTCTGTGTGGAGTCTGCATGTCCTCCCCATGGTCAAGTGGGCTCTGAAAGACATGTGTAAATGGGAGTGCCTTCGCTGAAGGTTGGGCGTTGGGCTGGCAACTCGTCACCATAAAATCTACTGCTAATCATTAGCGGACAGGAGTTCCACTGTGGTGACCCCTAACCGGGAAAAGCTGAAAAGACAAACATATACGTCATGTATATGCATTTCATTATACATTTGTTTGGGCTGTTAACACCTACTTTTATATTTAGCAGCTAGTTTGCTACTTTGCTGCAGTACTGCTAATTGACACCGTGCTTGTTTGTTTGCTTTTCACACACATGGTCAGAGGTTCAGTTCTATCCTCTACCTGTGTTATCTAGCATTCTTAGATCTGCCTTTGCTCATCTGTGATGCTGTTTGACTTATACTTGATCTACTGAAAGACTGCTTGGATATGTGTTTATTTATCCAGTGTGTACTGTGATCCTTATTTTTTACCCTACACATCTACCATTGATCATACACATCCAGGTATGACTGCCACACAGTTTGCAAACATGTTGTAACATGAAAGTGCATAGGGAAATATGTTTTTCTGTATTTCACCATGGCTGGTATGCATCTCCAACCTGTTTGACAACTTTCCACTGCCCATGTTGTGTAGGTCGCCATCTGGGTAAATTACCTATCCTTACCATTTGTTTGCAACATTTGTCTGTCATGTTGTGATATTTGTTCTATGGGTATACCTGCTGTGATAGCCTTACCATCCTCTTTTCCTGTCTTTATCTTTCCTTCTATTGTTAAAAATACGGGGCCTATTGACACAAAAAAAAAAAAATTGCCCATCCCCTCTGACTTTCTGTTTGATTTTACTATTCTAACATCCCACTTGTGTGTCCCTCTTCTTCACCCATACCCCACATCTTTTCTACCTCCCACTTTCCCTGGTTGTGTGCATTACCTGTGTTCCCCAAGCATGTCCCTCACCCATTGTTAGCTTATGTTAGCAGTGGTGATGTGACTGTGGTTGCACTTCACCTTTTATTTACTTTTTTTATTAGAAAATTTATTAATTCCATCAGAATCTATAAGTAACAGCTAGCATATTTCTATAGTAATGGAGTTAGAGTGATACCCCATAGTATCCTTAAGCTTACTGGACAGATTCTGTTAAAGATATGTATTAAAGACTGTCAGGGTGCTTGAAGAGTGAGATTTTTTCCATACTTTTGTTAATATATATCATGCTTTGACAACGATTTGTCATTACTTATTGATCACTTGCAGGTAATGTTCAGTTCACTGTTACCATTGAGATACTCCTTTGTGTGCCAAGATATTTGGAGTTTACTGTGGCAGATTTACCTGCTACATTGTTATCTGCAAACTTTAATGTTGATATCGGCGTAATGCACTGGATTCCACAAACTTTACAGAATCCAGCCCTCTGCAATTTCTAATTTTGGAATTTTAATGCACATCCATCTTTAAAGTATTCATTGCAGGGACGTCGGTGCAGCAAAGCAGCCCTGGGCTAATTAAAGTCATTGGGACAGTACAGGCATACTATAATTAATTTTGTGTTAATGTTTTTCTTGATCATTCAGGTATGACTTAGAATGACTTTTATTATAACTTCACCTTTGTTTACCCCATTTCATCCTGCACTTACCTTGAATTCAGCTGCACCTAAAGTCCTTTGTATTGTTCCAATTGTTGTATGGCAAGTGTATTTGTTACATAAACCATGAAAAAGTATTTCTGGACTCACAAGCCTAACACATTATTGCTCATCACATATGTGATTATTACCTCTATGAATGGAAAGTATTAAATTTGAAGGAAAACGTCAAATACAAAAGGATAGAATTTCAGTAAAACTACTCTTCTTTATTGCTGTGAGACTATGCTCCCTCACATCCTGAGGCATGGATATGTTTGGCAGAAGATGAGTCCCACATACCACAGTACATTAAATATACTAATTCTGAATCTATACTAAGCTGTACATATACTAATTCTGAATACCTTGAATGAAGGAGGAATATGTGAGCATCCAGCAAAACCAACTGTTCTACTCACTCTGAGATAGTGAGATCTTGAAATAAGTATATTACAGCATTCCGGGGGTAATTGGGCAAAATGCTACATATTATAGCCTGTCTGCCAAAGCATTGTACTTCATTTATGTTATGAGGTACTAATGCCGTACTTTACTGATGTAAATATCTTGATATATTTCCATGTAACAGTTTGTAACGAGCACAAAATGTATAAGGTAGTTTAATACAATTAATGACAAGTAAGGAATGTGTTAAAGAATTGCAAATATTAATGGTAAATACTTTAAAATAAGCTATATACTTAACTATAGCTATGTAATGTACAATTAAATTATTTGTCCTCATGACTTACTCAATGGTTCTCCTTCCTGGACTATTTCAGCCCATTCATTCATTCTATATGGAGAGAGATCAAGGCCCATTCATTTTCTAGTCAGTACTAGAGTACTTTGACCTTTTTTCTCTTTGATCAGGATGGGACCCTATCTGTCTTACTTGTTCCCCTTGGAGGCAAGAAGTTTGCACCAGAAAGTAGGCCAGTCAGCTTATTCATCCACCCGAGCCTAGCCTAAATCCCCCCTGCAGCAGTTGTGATGCCATTTAATGCTACTGCTTGGGAGGGTACATGTAGGTTTCTATGTTTGAAAATCATGTAATGTAGAACCAGTCAACTGTATAACATGCACCAACCATGGATATCCCTCCAAGTTCTACTCCACACAGACCACGAACACACCGGCACTTGTAGTCTCCGAATTCACTTTTATTCAATATATACAACATTTAGCGCTTTCATCTAAAATCATTAGACTTCTTCAGAACAATTCAATACCATTCCATTCCTGTTTAAATACTCTTACTAACCTATCATCATGACTTTTGAATAACATCTCATTAGACAATTAAAGTGCCAGTGTGCTATATATTTAACAATGCCATCTAAAATAAAACTATATTTAAAACTTGAAATACCTATTCTGTGTTGTTAAAAATGTAATATAATATACATACAATAAACATTATGGTATTGAATTGTTCTGAAGAAGTCTAATGATTTTAGATGAAAGCGCTAAACGTTGTATGTATTGAATAAAAGTGAATTCGGAGACTACAAGTGCCGGTGTTTTCGTGGTCTGTGTGGAGAACTTGGAGGTTTCTATGTTTATCAACCACCTTCACATTTTTTGCAGAGCCACATCACTTTGACATTTAAGATGCTAGTTACAGCCTTTGTTTCTGGTGTGGTTGTCTAGCAGCAGGCCAAACCACCTCCCACTCCCCCATGGCATGGACAAGTCAGGAATGTTTCACACTTTCATTCCCACTGCCTGGTCACTCCAAAATTCCTATGTTGTTACTTGTAAAACAGATCATATGGAGCATACTCGGGTCTTTATCCATCTATACCACTGAGCTGAGCAATGAACAGCTATCACTGAAGGTAAACTATCCTTTTGCACTAAGGATGCAACATTGTCAAAAAAACAAATAACAAGCCCTATTCTTAAAAAAATACTTCATCTAATATAGTAGAATAAAGTGTGGCCATACTCATATTTTCAAATCAGAAATAGGTCTATAAAACTCAAGCTTGTAATCACTTTAAATCTTAAGTACATGCAAGTAATTGTTTATAATATTAAGCTAACATTGGTTTGACTAGTTACTTAGAACACTGAATTCAAACTAGATTTAAGTACTCTTTAGGTACTTATTTTTTGAGGATTAATGCCTATATGTCATTTTCACAATGCCCTACTACATAAATGTTTCCAGTTACAATCTTAAAACTCGCATATATTTTTGAGTATTACAATATTCATGTCTGGAACATACTGAGCCAAAAAAATGTTTAACATGATAGTAAGTGCTGAAATTTTGCTTTTCATTTTCTGAAGCTTATTGCATTACATAAAACAATTTCTTGACTTTGCAAAGCAATGCCATGTCAAATACGACATTTTCTAATAAGACAAACAATACTTAACAATGACTTGTAACTAACACATTAGCTCCTTCAAACCATATCATTTGAACTATGACATGTTACAAGAAAAAAACAAAATCTGTTTTTCATGGTAAAACACATGCAATGTTTACTTGTGAAGTAATTACAGCTCAGTAAATCTATATTCTAAACCATAGATATAGCCTGCATCCTAGTAAGAAAAAGACATGTAACACTTCAATGGAAACTATGTGATGCAAAATTCCAAACTATGACAGAAAAGGACTACGTACCTCTGCACTGGTATCTATGTATAAAAGGGCATGCCAACTTCCTTTGACATTCCATTATTAGATGTTCATGCATTGATTGTAATGTGATCAACTGAAAAATGCATCTAAGACCAATATTTTTCACTTGGAGACTTTAGCGCAATTCAGTTATGAAATTAATGTTGACATGTAAGTTGCTTCCAACCATAGTTTGAGACAGAATATATTATATTTGAAAAACCTTTTACTGGTAAATTTGATAAAATTTCTACATCTGATGTAATGATAATTCAGGAAACACATATTCTAGAATACATTCCCACTGTATGTTTGAGGATCATAACTATAATTCCTGGAACTGCAAGAATTTAAAAACTTATTTTACAGTTTTGAAAAATACAGTAATCAAAACACATGATTTTGTTTTGATTATAAAATTAGTTTAGTTTTCATGTAGAACACATTTCTTTCGCCTATATTAAATATGTAAACTGTCCATGATACATAAAAATGCTGAGGTGAAGGACATGTAATAAAATAAAAAATATTAACATTATTAACAAGTGATAGATCTACAGCAGGTCTGCAGTGACTGAAGAATAATATCGTCTTTCTGCAGCTAAAGATTTTGGCCACAATGCAATGACTCTGGTTACATGAAAATGAAGTACAAATCAATTTAACATTATATCTGTATTTATAGAACTATACATCCCTTTAAACTGTTATGTGCAAATAACAAACACCTGATCAAACTGGATACACTTCAGGGTAAATCAACATTTCATCAGCATAACTGTTATGTCGATTGAACTTAATTTTAGACTAATTTTCAATGGACAACTGTTGATCTATTTATCCTAACTAATGGTCATTTTTCTGGGACATTTTGGAAACTCTCTTTCTCTTCACTTACACAAGGTATGGGTTTTTTGTTATCAACTCTGAAAGTTGATGGTTCACTTTTGTATCCTATTTAATGTTCAGAACTTGAGCTGCTCCCTGCCATTCCATGTTGCAGTACTGAGTCAGTGCTGGATTATGTACCTAAGTACCTCAAGCAGTGACAGAACCCACAGCCCTCATATTTTTCCGGCAATAGAGATGAGTGTACTACATGTACAGGCACAGATTATACCTTATTTATTCTTGTTTGCTTTCTTTGATAAAGAAAAGTACAGAAAGAAAACCAATGAAAATATCAACAAGTCTTAATTAAAGATATTTACAAAAACAGAACATTATATTTTAACAGAAATATGATGATATCTTTTTTGGTGAGGTTTCAGTTCAGTTCTGAAAAAAGATCAGCAGATGATGAATCTTTATTAAATATTTTGCCTGCTACCATGAGTTTCAATGCTTTCTGAAACCAGGGATAAAAGAATGCGTACACAATGGGATTGTAAGCTGAGTTAGAATATGCTAGCCATAACAGAATGTTGTATAGCATTACAGGAGTAGAATATTCAATATAAGGGTCAACAAGTAACACAACAAATATAGGCAGCCAACAGAAAAGAAACATACC
>NC_056725.1:874140602-874173102 GCF_019279795.1 Protopterus annectens | reverse complement strand
GCTTGTATCAATTATTCTGACAGCAGTTTATTTTTTCATGGATGGTTTTATTTCTAAAGATATAGACTTGACGCATTCAATACGGCCTAGCCAGCACTCACACTGCAGTCTATTCCTGACTATACTGCCCTCAAAACACAAAAAAGACCTATCCCTCCCTGAAGGTGACAGAAAGACCCATTTCAAACAATGAAGGTCCTGCAGGAACATATGGAACTTTCTTTTATTATGACACATATCCCCCAAAAATAGTAACAAGAGAAATTCTGACTTTACCTCCAAAGTACAGCCATAAGGTACCAAAGCTATTCCTGCCTCAGTTTCACAGTCCTTATTGTCCCTAAAGGTGTCTAAAAGCAATGCCTTGGAGATTTACAGCAGCACAGAGAGCTGCAATCTCCTCAAATCAGCTATATGCCACAAAAAAACAGAAGTACAACATAATGAATGTAAGTTGTGCAGAGATTGGCACAGAGTCACTTAATATCCCTAATCCAAACACATAGATAAAGCATCTTCTTCTCCACAGATAACAGGCCACCTTTCACTTTCCATGGGGTCCTACAGAAACAGATAAAGACTTTGCCTCTTCTTTCTGACGTAAAACACCACAAAACAATCAGGAAAAAAAACTGCCATTTATTGTCTATGCTAATAATCTGGTAGATCCAATTAAGGCAGAAAAAAATACTTTTTTTCAAAGAACAAAGACACAGATTGCAAAAGAATGAGGGAGCAGAAAAGAAGCTCAACAACAACAAAAGATTGCTGGTCTGATGCAATAAGACACAGGTACCTTCTCACTCTACACACCAGCTGTCTCCTCAGGATATCACTTATGACAGCTAAAGTGTGGTAAACTGAGAGGTCAAATAAATCTAAACAACTGATGCTCTTTGTGTTGATCACTGATGCAGTAGCCTTAGGTATATGGGTTATATCCCACCAAGGATATAACAGCTGGCCAGTTTCCATTACTTAAGGGCACCTTCCATGCATCCGAATTGTCAAGCAGCTTCAGCTGAGCTGACTGAAAGACAAGTCTGGGCATGAGTCCCTTCAGAGCTTTACTGGCACTGAAGATTGCACTCCTCTGAGGCTGTTGATGATAGATGATTGTCTTGCGCTTTCCTTAGCTTGGCAGATAAGTTCCCTTTCGGGGGAAAAAACTTCATTTTTCTTATTTTTCACTGATGTTTTATTACTTTCCTCTTCAGGAAAGTTATTTTACAGCAAGGAGTGTTGTGTTTTAAAGAATTGTCTCGAAACTGTAATGTACTTTTAAATGGAGCAATTGTTCTTTCTCTTGATTTAAGAGTAGTGTTATCTGACTGAAAAACTGTTTTCTATGGATAAATTGTGTTTATTTTAAGGTTGTGAGGCTGCCATAGTGTCTGAAACAGTTTTTTACTGTGTTTTTCTGTCAAAAAAGTAACTTTTTACTGGCATTGTTGCTTGCTTTCCCTCAAATAGAGACAAAAGTTTTGGCTTGAACATGGTACAGATTGTCATTCCCATGGTCAGTCCTTCTAACCACAACAAGAAAAAGTCAAGTAAACAAACGTTGCCACCACAGCAGGCTAGCAATTTGCCTCAGCTGTATGTGTGTGACTCTGCTGTGGCCAGTTGTTGTACCTCAGACCACTCAGCCACCTCCTCTGCAGCTGTGGGCAAGAGAGAACTACTCTCAGTAGTTCTGAGAGAGGGAACAGGCAAGGTTTCCATGTTATGTCAGAATGCTGTGTCCATTCTTGGGGAAGCAGCAGCTGCCATTAGTAACATGGTTGGCCCATTTTCCCTGTCAAAAAGAAACACAAAACCAAGCATGTATCTACTCCTCCTCAAATTTCTTTGGATAGGAGTATTTTACTATGACTGGCTCAGGGTTTGTTTCAGGCTATTGATCCTTCTTATAGAGTAGTTTCCAGTAAAACAAAAAGGGATGCCTCCTTTCCTGAAGAGATTCAAGATTCTGAATCTGAACAGGAAAATGCAGGGACAGATTCAAAGTTTTGTCCTCAGATTTTTGATTCAGACTCATAAGAGAGCTCTCTTTCTGATTCTTCCTGTGGGGCTTTCCGATTCTCTGAGACAATTGTTAGAATGTCCCAGTATTTTCAGTGGGAGAACACTGAGATTTTTTACTCCCTCAAAGATACTATAAGTTGTTACCAAAGGATTTTCCAGAACCTATACACATTCCTCCTGTCCTGTCTGTTTAGAGGATATGTGTCATACTGTTTGCAATTTCATGATAGTTAGCCAGCTATCCCTAAAAATGCGGATAGGATGTATAAAGTTCCTCAGTCATTTAAATTTTTATACACTGTTCCCAAACCTGACCCACTAGCCTTAGCTGACTTCTCTGCTGCTAAGCACTTAGTTAATTCCAATCCTACTCTTTCTAATAAGGATATGAAAATTATTGATTGGTATGGGAAAACAGTGCATACTTCTGCAACTTGTAATTTCAGAATTTTAAATTGTAATGCTCATCTGTTAAAGTTTATTTGACATATTGTGAAAGTATGAGGACTGTTTTATCTACAATTCCTTCTTATGAAGAAAAATCTGTGTTAAATAACTTAGTTTCTTCTATTACACAGGTCACTGGTCTTTGTTTGCAGTGTGTGTAGAACTCTGTTGATACTTCTTCCAGGGCTATGGCCACTGATATGTTTTTAAGGAAGTTTGCTTGTCTGCATTCTCAGAACCTTCCAGATGATGTTAAAATGAGAATTTAAATTCTCCCCTGGATAGATTTAGTGTTGGTCCCTCTGCTAAAGAGGTTATCAAAAAGTGTGACGAAAGGGGCAAGCTGTTCCTGAGAATCTGTAAGATTTTTTAACCATCCTTTTCCAAATTGTCCAAGGGATCTTATTTCTCCTCATTCAGTTTCAGCAAACAACAGAATAAATAGTCTCAACAGAATACAGGTAAACAGTCATTTAAGAAGAAGTGGCAAGGAGATTTCAAAAATAAGTCTCAAACCCCCCAAAACCAAGGATACTCCAACAAGTCTGAATCACTATTCAAGAAAAGTTGTGACCCCTTCTCACCCTGTCCGTCTTTCTCTTCTAGAAAGTATAAATCTCTTTGGCAGTAGATTGTTTCAGACAAATAGGTTCTGAAAATAATTCATCAGGGTTATAGATGGCAGTGGGAGGAAATTCCTCCTATCCGGGGGGGTCATTCCTCATCCTGCAGATCCGATTGTTTTGTTTCCACCAGTTCTTTATCACATGCTGTCCCAAGCAGTGATAGAACAAGTTCCTCTTTCCCAGATGGGGAAGGGGTTTTATTCAAGAATGTTCCTAGTCCCAAAGAAAGAAAATGCTTGGAGACCAGTTCTGGATCTTTCTTTCTTAAACTGGGATTCCAGTGGAGCATTTAAAAGTCTTTCTTGACTTTCTTACACAGGAATGTGTTCCTGGGATGTCAGTTGGACACCTCTTTTCAAAGAGCTTTTCCTCCACAGGAAAAGTAGATCTTTATTTATATTTATTTCTATGGTTTTCCATTCAACCTTCAGTTACTGTGAGTGAATAACTCAGGATTTTGGGTCTCATGGCATCTATGATTCTCACAATACTCCTGTCAAGACTCCACATGAGAAAAATACAGTGGTAGCTGAAATATCTATGGTCCCAGCATCAACAACCTTTATCCTTTCAGATACCAGTACTGGGGTTTGTCAGAAGAGAAATCACTTGGTGGAGACAACAGACATCCTTTAATCAAGGTCACCCCTTCTTCCTCCCTGCTCCAAAGCAGTTAGTCACCACAGAAGCTTCAGCCTTTGCTTGGGGAGCAGTTTCAGGAGAGATAAAAGTGCAGTGGCTGTGGGACATCAAGGATAGATGCAAACACATAAATATCAAGGAGATTCTTGTCCTAATTTTTGGACCATCTTTGGTCCCTGGGACCTCTTCAAGTAGTTGCAGACAATACCACAGTGATGAGGTATATCAACAAGCAAGGGGGCGCCAGGTCATACCTCCTTTGCAGACTAGCCATGTTAACTTGGGATATAGCTTCATGGCACAGTCTCACTGTACAAGCATCCTACATTTTATCACAGCAAAACTGTTTGGCAGGCAAACTGAGCAGGACCTGGGCAGACCCTCATAAGTGGAAACTAGATCTGAATGTCTTCCAAGATTTGATCCATCTCTGGGGAGTTTCTCAAGCAGACCTCTTTGATTCCTTTCAACACAATCAACTGGCAAAATTCTGTTACAGAACTCCATGCAAGAAGGTCTTAAAGACAGATGGCTTTTCTTTTCTTTAGACAGGAATGTTCCTTTATGCCTTTCCACCCTTTGCACTAATATTCAGGGTATTTCTGAAGATTCAGAAGGAATCCCCCAACATCATTGAGGTGATTCCCTTCTGGCCCAGGCAACCATGGTTCTCCCTTCATATGGAAATAGCCAGAGATCTACTCACACAAGAACAGGGGTGTTTGATACACCCTGATATCAAACATCTTCAGTTGACTGCCTGGATGATAGGGTCTTATTTTGCCATAGGCAGCTGTTTATTGAGAACATGCAGCAGGTACTAATGGAGGAAAGAAAGCCTGTTACTAGAAAGTCATGTATTAGCAAATGGAAAAGGTTTTCTAGTTCATGCCAACAACATAACCACAACCCATTCAAGGCTAGTTGTTCTCTGGTTTTACAATCATTGCATAAGTTACTATCCTATAACCTTTCTTTTTCCTCTTTCAAGATTCAGTTATCAGTCATTTTAGCACATCTGTCCATGGATCCTCCACCACTTTCAAAACAGTTACATGTCAACATTTTCTTGAATGGGGGATTTGCACGAGAGACTTCCAAGTAAACTGGTGGCCCCTCCATGGGATCTTAATTTTGTGTTAGAGAAACTAAAACTTGGTCCATTTGAACCAGTTAATCTGGCTGACTTGAGCTTCTTAAAATGGCAAACAGTGTTTTTAATTGCTCTGAACTCTTCAAGAAAGAGATCTGAGTTGCAAGCTGTTATGGTGAGCAAATCCTACCTTTTCTACAAGGACAGGGGTTCTTTGAGAACTAATCCTTCATTTATGTTGAAAGTGGTATTTGGGTTTACTGTAAGTCAGAGTATCCATCTTCCCGTTTTCTTTCCGGAACCTACAAATGAGGAAGAAATGATACTCCACACCTTGGATGCCCACAGACAACTGGGGTACTATCTTGACAGAACTAAATCTTTCTGAGCTGTGAGGGGAGGCTAGAAGATCATTCCTTTATTCATTATTTAATAGACTCTTTGGGGTGATGTGTGGCTTGCTTAACACACCATTAGATACCCTGTTATCCTTGATCTCCTGTATCTCAACAAGACTAACAGCTTAACAAACACAGAACCAGATACACAGAATGTGATACAGAGGTAGAGTCATTGCCCTGTGCAGCCCCATCTCTGAAAGGAGCCTCCCCCAACAGGCTAAGCGGTGTGATACGCGATTATCCTTAAAACAGTGTGGATGACTGGATGGGTGCCCTCATATTTATCATGAGATTAAGTGGTCTAGCTCTTCTTGAGAAAAGAGATCTAACCTGAGGCTAGGTTTTAGTTGCAAGACTACATTGCCTGAAACTACTAGGAACCCTATGAAATCCTTTGAATCAGTCAGCATCCATATGGCTGTAACACTGCTTCTCCCACATATGAAGCCATGCTAACAAGAATTAATAAATCCCATTTGCAGATCAGAGCCAGCAGTTGCTGGACACAAAACAGAAGTAATAAAAATGGGGAAAAGGTGTCAAGGTAAAATCAGAGAAGAGACAGTATGAAGACATTATTAAGATGCATAACCAAACAATTTTCAAAGTCTAGGGGAAGAAACTCCATCAAGGGCAGAGATTAATGATGTATGTAGCCGGCCTTAGGCATAGGCCAACTAGGCAGCTGCCTAGGGTGCCACTCTACTAGGGGCACTTTTCAGTATTTATTTGGTGTAGGTAGACCAGGATGGGGGCACCAGTTGGTGTGGTGGGGGCACCATGGAGCCCTTTTGCCTAGGGCACCAGTTGACCTAAGGCTGCATGCATTATTCCCATGAATACTGAAAAGGGCACCACTGACTTGGATCCCATACTCAAGGAAGTCTTTAAGCTGATAAGACTTTCTGAAATGCAGGGGTCAGTAACAGGTCACTGAACTTTAAAGATGACTTCAGAATTAGTAGTAGGATTGCCAGGCTAAAAATGTAATACTGCAGCAAGATTAATAAATTCATCCCTGAAATACACTGTATTTAAAGCATTTCCATCCTTATTCAAAATGGAGTAAAATGCATTAAGGGAAGCATATATTTTCCCTATTAAATTACATAACGTCTTCCAAAATTTGTTGGGGTTGCAAGTTTTGCCTCTTCTGATTACCTCTCAGCTGTACAGATTTTTGCAGAATGTCCAGATTTTTCCCTTCTATTTTTGGTATGTTCCTCCTAAAATCTGTACTCTTCTGGCAAATAGCTCAGAATTGAAGTCATTAAATAATGACAAACATTTGAGTTTAAGACTCCACATCCTTCAGAAAATTCATGGTAATGCAAAACCTATTATTCGATCAACTTTCTAAGTTTGTAAGGGCAATATTTAAAATCTGTCCCTATTTGTCCCCCCATCATTTTAGGCTTTGTCCAGATTTTTTGCTCTAAGAAGTTGAGAGGTATCTGAATTCCTATAAGAGAAATATTAATTTGTGTAGGACAGTAGCTGAGACATAAGAGCTGTAGATTTATAAGAGACAGAGACAGTTATGTTTTTGAACTGAAGCCATGTCATGTGACATGTATAAGCAAGTTACCTCTAATTTCTTGAAGAAATACCATGAAAAACAATATAATATGTCTTCTGACTGCTTTCTGTCATGTATTTCCTAAGTTTGCATGGTGAATTATTGATTAAATATCATCAAATTACTTCTCTCTCTTTCTGTCTGTCTGACAGGCTTTTTGTTAAGTTTTAGCAAGTGTTGCATATCTTTTATCATCCATGTTTCCCTACCCTATTCTCTTCCTGTTAGTTAACAACAAGAAAAGATTTATATTGGAGGGATGGTAATACATCTGAAAGAAGAGCACATATCTCACCTTCAGCATCACTGCAGAAAATAAGTCTCTATGCTATTATTTCTAGTTTAGCCATTAATGCATATACATTTTCAGTTGTGCTTGCTATAAAATAATAGCTTACTGTATTTGTAGTGTCTGCCAGCATTTTCAATAAAGACTCATACAACCTGGATGTGTGACCAACCTGCATGAGATCTTTAATGTGACTCTTTCTAGAATACACAGCACACGTTCCCTGCTTGTTGCTTGTTTGACATCTAATATGTGCGTGTATATATATATATATATATATATATATATATATATATGTGTATATATATATATATATATATATATATATATATATATATATATATATATATATATAGATATATAGATATATATTAGTAGCAAACACAGGAGCCCTGCATGGAAGTAGCACAATCAATGTATTTTCCCTAATATTATAAGAGGACAGGCAATGAGAGTGTCATGCTTGTGTTGTCAAGAAGAAGTATATGTAAATGAACTTAGGAATTTAAAAACAGCTTTTTTGAACACGAAATCAGCAAAGCATACCAGGGTATATATAATAGTAAAAGAAAATGTGCAGAACAAGAATAAAGAAATATCATATACCCCTATAGTTCTACTATATGCCATGGATATAAGTAGATTTAAAAATATCAATCAACAGAACTGCCATATGTTGCTAGTAGATGAGGATACAACCAATATAGTAGGTATATAACCACATTTTGTATTTAAAAATAAGAAAAAATATAAAACAGCTGTGTTATCCAAGGATAGCTAGGAGTAGAGAGAATGCAGTAAAAGGCATACATAGGTGTGGAAATTGTGCCTACTGTCCTTATATAGATGAATCCCGATTTTTTTAAACATCCAGGCACAGGACATCTGTGGGAGCTTAGGAATTCAGCAGATTGTAATATTAGCAATGTGGTGTATGTAGCTCACTGTAAAATATGTTTTCAGTTCTATGTAGGCAAGACCAAACGTCACCTTAGGGAACAGATTAGGGACAACCTGTACTGCACAAGAAAGGGACACAACTATAGTGCTCTGGCAAGGCACACTTTGGCCAAAGGTGAAGAACATATATTCTTGTTCCAAGATTTACATGTTCAGAATATAAATATTAGGATGGGAGGCATTGTAAATACAACAGAAAGCATAGAAGTACAATGGATCTTGAGGCTAGGAGCACACAGAGGACTGGGTCTAAATGACAATGTTCCTCTGAAACCAGCCTTGAAATCCAGAAAATTAAGATAGGTAGCATCAACAGTATAAAATAATCTGTGAATACACATGCATTCATGAATTAATAATATATATTGCAAACATTAATTACATCATAAAATAATATATGAATATATATGCATTCATGAAACAGTAATATATTTATATTTTTATTAGTTTTATTTAAATGTTTTGTTTAACTAGGGTAATTAATTTATCTGTGACAGGATTGGTTAGTTTGAATCTGAGCAAAGTATTTATGAGCTGCTGGTCTATGAATTAATTGTCTGATGAAGCAATGGTTACCATTGTGAAAGCACTCACCTTTATTTATTTGTTTATTCAGTAAATTGGAAGATTTTATTTCATTGTGGTGGGCCATTTATTCCAGCTACCTTCCATATAGGGCTCCTGTGTTTGCTACTGTTCTACTGCTGGGTCTGTTTGAATTTATTGGGATATTCTTTTATATATATATATATATATATATATATATATATATATATATATATGTATATACCCACGTCCATATATCTACGTATCTACATAAATATATCTAGTTATGTACCTATCATAGATTTATAGATTCATAGGTGTATAGTAGGCTCTTATAAGCCTAAACACACAACCCAAATGTGAAACACAAATTTGATTTATATAGGTGATGATTTATTGACTGCATCTGTCCGTCAGAGACACAGGAACCAGACCAGGGGAGAATTTCTGATTACCCAGCCATTGGTCCAATTTTCACTTAAAATTGATAGGGAAGAACTCTGCTTCACATGGACGGGAAGCCTGTTCCAGATATTGGGAATTCTCTGAGAAACATATCTATTTTTCCAACATGTGCTATTTATGTCTCAAGCAAAATTTAGATCTTTTAATTAGTAGTACTGATGCTGTTTGTTTTGTGGATGTGCAAAAGTTTCATCAAAACAGGGCCCAGGGATGCGCTGTATATAAGGCAAAGATCACCTGTCAGAAGTCTGTATGATACAGAGTAAAGAGATAGGGCTTTCAGGTGATCAGCATAGGGCATTGTGTTTACTTCCTGTATAATATTTGTAAGGAACCTTTGTGGATGTTCCAGTTGCTACATGTGTCTGGTCAGGTCCATACTGAAGGGGGCATTATACTCTATGAATAGGTCTGTTGAGGGCCGAGTACAGTGGTGTGATGAACTCTCTGGACCTAGATGTCATGCCCTTGCTTATATGTTGAGTAACATAGAAGGATTTTCTTGTTACCTTGGACACATGCTGGTAGAAGACTAGGTTGCTATCTATGAGTCCCTAGAACCCTGACTAATGAATCAACTTTTAAGGGTGTTTTATTGATGATATAGTTACATGGGGTGGTAGACTTCCCAAAAGGTACTATGATGCATTTCTTGGTATTGAGTTTTAAGCCATGACTTTGGCACCAAGTGTTTGTCTGTATTAGACCTTTGTGAAGTGTGTTCTCATCTTGGGGGGATTCAGTGACTACTCCCAGTTTGCATTCATCTGTGAACCTGATCAGCCAAAGAGCTTTGACATTGGCTTTGACATCTGAGACGTAGATGCCAAAGAGGAGTGGGCCCAGCACAGAGCCCTGGGGGAACTTCACTGGTGATTGGTCTTTTTCTGGAGGAAACCTCACAGATCCTAACCTCCTAGGTCCTATCAGTGAAACAACTAGCTATCCAGCATGTTATAAATGGTTTTATCCCTAGTTCTATATGTTTGTTGTAAATGCTGAGTGGGGTATTGTAGCAAATACTTTAGCCAGATCTAGGTAGGCAGTATGAACCGTTTTCTCCTCATCTGTTGCCTTTGTGACATTTTCAAAGAAATCCACCAGATTCAATAGGCACTACCTTCCTAGGGCAAAGCCAAACTGGGATAGATCCAGTGTTTGTATGTCTTCTATGTCCTTGTTGATAATTTCCATGATAATTTTTTCCATGGCTTTGCAATTAAGACTAGTCAGACTAATGGGACTGTAGTTTCCAGGATCTGTTGAAGGTACTCCCTTATGAAGGGGGATGACAGTTGCAGTCCCCTATTCACATGGCACAAAGCCTGTTTTGAGACTATAGTTAAGTAATGAGTCCAGGGGCACTGATAAGTCATATTTCAGACCATTCAGAAGGCATCCAGGGATGTTATCAGGACCCACTGAGGCTGTGCTCTTGGCTTTAGTGATTGCAGCCAGTACATGCTCCCTAGTTATAGCTGGAGGGTTTATGTCTGAGGGTATTTTTGTGGGAATGGTTGGGGGTGAGAGGGGGGCCAAGTTGCAAATACATTTGTCCATTAACAGGTTTGCTATATTGCTAGGCTCAGTGAATGTGGCACCATTAACCACCTGTTCAGCACATTGCTTTGTGCCGTCCTTGAAGTTTCTGTCAAAGTTGTTGAATGACTTATAGTTATCTTTCAACTGGCAGGCTATCTTAACCTGAATGTTGGCATTGCTTGACCTAATTAGCTCTCTTAATTGCCTATTTACTTTTATGAGAGAGTTTTTATCTTTATGGGAATTATCCTCTCTGATTTTTACCATATTTGTTTTCCTTTTGTACTATATCCTGTTTAATTTGGGATGCCACTGGAGTGGTTTGTTTCTAGGGCTAGTCCTGGGCTTAAGTCTGGTAGGTACAGCAGCCTCTATGCAGTCATTTACTTGATTGCAGAGTTTCTGAGAGCAATTCAGCATAGGTTGCTGTGATCCCTGGGTTTGCAGGACCATTGAATTTTTGACAATCCATCACTTAATAACAGGTAATTTGCCTTGTAATAGTTCCTAACTGTTACCAGTTTTAATGGGATTACAGAGTTGATTTTGATTTCAAAAGAGACAGCATTATGGTCAGACCTTACCAGGAAGGATAAGAAATTGATAAAGTGCTACATTCTCCCATATTTGTAGGCAGGAAATCCTGTATGTTGGAGCATCTAGTGGGTGTATTCACTATTTGGTCAAAGGTTTTTGTATTTACAAAGTCAGGGAATCTCTGTGCCTGTAGAGTTGAGGCTGTGTAAGCTTTCCAGTCTGTACAGGGGTAATTAAAGTCTCCCATGAGTAGGGTGTTAGGTTGGATGGTAAGTGTCTCTAGCACTTCCAAGAATACATTGTGAACTTCTTGGGACATGAAGCTGACCTAAAGATGGCCAGGATATAGTATGGGATTTTGTCTATGGTGATCTGCATGTGCAGGTCCTCCAGAGCTTCATCTTGTTTGACCTCCCTACAGAGATGCTTGTTACTATGTATATTGAGACATCTCTGCATTTAGCTCTTGTCTGTGCAAGGGATTCTGGATAACAAAGTTTGCAGATGACTGCAAACTGGGAGCTATTATTGAATCCCCAAATGATGTGGGTGCTCTACAAAAGGGCCTTACAGAAACAGATGCTTGGTGCCAGAGCCATGGGCTCAAGCTCAATGCCAAGAAATGTATAGTTATCCCCTTTGGGAAAAAATATGTATCTGTGAATTACCATATAGGTGGCAGTACACTAAACACCGAAAGTGTGATAAGAGACTTAGGGACACAGGTGGACAGTGGTCTCACCTTCGATAACCACATTGTCACAACAGTCAGGAAATCCTTCTATGTGGCATACCTCATCACTAAGGGCTTTTCATCCAGAAAAAAGGAGGTCATTGTCCCACTGTACTCATCCCTCATTAGACCCATTATAGAATACAACGCCCCGTTTGGTATGTACCTCTCAAGACATCTGTAACAACTGGAAAGTCTGCAGAAATACCTCAGTAAAAGAATCACAGGCCTAAAGCAGATGCCCTACGCTGACCGGCTTAAAAAACTCCAGCTATACTCTGTCGCATATCGTCTACTCAGAGGCGATCTTTGCTTAACATGCAAGGCCATGTCAAACCCAAAGCTGTTGGACATGCTACACTTAAAGAAATCCCAATCCCTCAGAGCCACACGCTCCAGGGATCTAAACCTTGTCATCACAATAAACAAAACATGCTGGAGGAATAGGTTCCTGACCCAGAGACTCCCCAGACTCTGGAATAGATTGCCCATACATGTCAAGCAGAGTGCCTCTTTGGTCCTCTTCATAAAAGCAACTGGTGAAAAACAAGACAGCGTTGACGAGGCAGGACCCACAAATTGTGAATTGAATGCACTTTATTATAATGAGCGTTTTCGCCTATGCTAAAACAGAAGCTTCATCAGAAAACAGAAAAATAAGCGCCAAGGGTTCCCAAGTTTTTAAAGCCTATCCTAGGCAACATGATGTCACTTCCTTGGGAACCCACAACATAATTAATTAAAGTGCAAATACCACAACATAATTAATAAGAGAAACAAGGCTTATTAATAAAAGCATAAATATTAAGAATGCATATATACGATCATGAATGTGCAAAACCAGCAAATCTGCACAATTAAAAATAATAAAAAGTCAAAAGGTGGGTTAGCTCTAAGGCAAACCCCACCAAAACAGATACAAAATCCTGTTAAAAAACTGTTAAAAAACAGGACAGAGGTATCAGATTTTTTAAAATCTACTAATGAAGGGCAAAATATGCCCATTCCAAAAGGGCCATCACTTTAAAAAGAACAAATAAATGTTCTAACCTAACCCTAAAAAATGGAGACATAAACAGTGAAACATAAGGAAATGCATTTCAATACCATGTTTAGTTTAATTTTAGTCTGTTTTATTTACCTCATGTCCTACCTCAGATAGCTTCTGTACTTAAAAATAGAGGAGATGTTACAACACTCATTCAACCCAGGTACAGAAAAGGCATCTAATAGGATATGCCACTCCAGTTCCCTTGTTTCTAAAAGAAGGGACTGGGGGCCGCCTCTAATACCCATTATCACATGGTCTATGCCCATGAAATGGAAACTGTGCCCTATGTGACTTAAAATATGTTTCGAAAGTGCACTGTCACGTCTCTTGTTTTTTATTGCATAACTGTGCTGGTAAATACGGTCCCGTAATCTACGGTCCGTCTTACCTATGTAGAACGCAGGACAACAATCACAGAAAGCAACATAAACAACTGATTTCGTATTGCAGTTTATCTTGTGTTTGATAATGTATTTCTTGTCACTAATGGTAAATGAGCACCCTATTTTTAAAAGTTTACACCAGTTACAGGCACCACAAATTGTTGTGCCAGTATGTCTAATAAAGGAGTTAGGGGATCTGCTCCTCTGTAGTAGATCCTTTAGGTTACAGCCCCTCTTGAAAACAATGGCAGGGTGTGTGCCCAGTATGTTTGATAAGGTTGCATTATTCTGGATAAAATACCAGTTCTTCCTAATAATGGAGCACATATCCCCTGAAAATCTATTGTGTGTGATAACCAAACTAGTCTTGACGTCCCTCCTAACCGGAGGGTCATCAGTCGAAGTGACAGCAACAAGGGGAGCATTAGGACTGAGACCTGGTGTAGCCTCATTCATTTGTACAATGACAAGTTCACTGCTTTGAAGTAGGGGTTGATAAAAGCCATTGTCCCTCTTAAAAGAGACCTCCCCAACTAGACTGTCAAGTAGGTCTTCAGGGTACCCCCTGTTGAGGAACATGGCTTTCAAGATAGAGCATTCCTGTTCAAAGGCTTGACCTGTACTGCACATACGGACTGCTCTGACTAATTGCCCTTTGACAATAGATCTCTTTTGCTTCAGTGGATGATTACTAGAAAAATGCAAAAAAGAGTTGCAGTAAGTTGGTTTCCTAAAGATACAAGACTGAAACCGGTTATTACTAAGGTCTTTTACTAACTTCACATCAAGATAATCAATTTCGCTTGTTGAGAAGTGATGGGTAAATTTTAAAAATGTGGTAGTCTCATTCATGTAGTCAATGAGGTCTACTGCAACCTCTTCTCCCCCTTGAATGAGAATAAACACATCATCTAAGAAATGTGTGTAAAATTTTATGATGTTTTTAAACCTGGGGTTATTTAAAAGGAATGTTTTCTCCCAGTAAGCGACAAACAAATTTGCTACGCTTCCCCCACAAGTGGATCCCATGGCAATCCCTCGTTTCTGGAGGTAATAACAGTTATCAAAAATGAAGAAATTAGAAGACAAAATAATGTCCAATAAAAGAGTGACGACAGCTATATCATCCATTGGGGCATTAAAACTCCTCAACATCAACTCGACCCATTCAACCGCTTCTTGGTGTGGTATAGAGGTGTAAAGGTCGACCACGTCGATGGTTAAGAAGTTGAAGGACGGGTCGAATTGAATGTCATTAACTGAGTTCAAAAAAGACCAAGAGTCCTTACAAATTTCAGGGATGGACCACAGATATTTAGAGATGATGCTGTCGATAACTCTAGCACAAGGGTGAGTAATAGAACTTCTCCCGTCCACCAGAGCTCGCATTGGTGGATTGGTCAAGTTTTTGTGGATTTTGGGGATCCCAAACATGACTGGTACCCTAGGAAATGAGATGTTAATAAAATTGAAGGTGTCAATGTCAATCTTGCCTTCAATAAACAAATCCCTAAAGTACCATTTAATCCTGTTATGGCATCCCGTCATCTCGTTCAGGGAAGAGATTTCATAAGCGGGGGAGTTCAACACAGACAACATCCTATTGGTGTAGTCAGCTTTATCAAAAATAACTAAACCCCCACCCTTATCAGGTTTTATAACCCTGATCGAGAGACCACATAGATTTTTTAGAGCCATCCTTTGGTCAAAAGAGATGTTGCTCCGGTTATCAAACCATTTAATGGAATCAAGAAGCTGTCTAAAGTCAAGTTCACAAACACTCTCAAAAATATGCAATTTAGGGTGCAAGGGTGGGTTGAAGGTGCTCAACAATTTCAGTGTGGAACCTTCTCTCGGTATTTCATTGTTGAAAAAGACCTTAAGGTTTAATCTACGCACAAAGCATTTCAAATCAATCAATGTTTTAGAGAGGTTCAACTTCTGATCAGGAACAAAAGAAAGGCCATAAGCCAAAAGTTCAATCAAATCACTGTCAATAGTAGTATTAGAAAAATTGTAAACTTTAAAGTCCCCTTTGATATTAGTCAAAATGACAGGCTGGCAATGGTCCAATGAAGTGGCACTGTCATTACCACTTACTACTTCTATTTGTTCCTGTTCTTGTAGTATTGTTGGCGATTGTTCTTGCGTCCTAAAAAAGGCTTCTGTTGAGCCCTGTAATTAGGACGACCGTCGTTATTTTGATAGTTGGCTTTAATTCTACTACTCCTCCTTAATTCCTGAGATGAAGACCCCTACCCCCATCATCATTTAGGTAATCGCCATGATCTGGAGGGTTGTCCGAATTGACCTCAGAGGCCATCACGTCTCTATTATTATTACCTTGATTCTGATTATCACCGGAATTTCTGTTTTTGAAAAGATTAGGGTAAGCAAGGCAGTTTTTATATGCCTGTCGGTCCCTGAAAAGTTTTTTTGTTTTGTTGGATTTGAGTTTCACCAACAAGGCGTCAATACTCGAAAAAATACGGTTATAATCATATTTGTACCGTAAAAAGTTAATGTCAGTCTTAATAACTTCATCAAGTTGACTGGTTTCAGTCAGAAGAACACCAATGTGGTTGGAATAATGTTTCATCATTAATTCCAACAGTTCCAAACCGTGCCTGTTGAAAAGGGCCATTAAGTCATCAGTAAAGAGTGAGTCCTGGAATAACCCAATCGGTGAGAAAGTATTCCTCAACCCTTTAGGGATGATTTTTTCTGATAGGCATTGTTTAAAATAAGAAATCTCCAATTGCAGTTTCTTAATCTTTAGCATTTTAAAATCAAGAATTTTAAGTTTTTCAGTGATGTTGTCAACAGTGTTACCTGCAGCATCAGATCCTGAAGCCGGTGGGCCAGATGGAAGACAAGGGCCAAAAACAAAAGCGTCAAGGTTCCCAGCCCATTCAGAGAAAAGTGGCACACCAATAAGCCCGGGATTGTTGTTTAAAGCAGGACCAACCAAATTGAGACCCGTAAAGCCCGGGTCCGTGTCAGAAGAGCGGCCAGCATGGTTTCCATCCACCAATGCTGTTGAGCGGTTTCCATCAGTAGGTGTTGTTAAACAATTGCTGTTATGATTGCTGTTATGATTGTCATTGCAAGCAGTCAAGCCTTTCAGACCTGTTAGCACAGCCCGTCTTGAGTCGGGGAGTGGATTCTCGGAAGTTGCACTACCAGCCATAGTGCGCAAGCGAGAGGGTTGACCAGCTGGAATACCAGATAAGTTTTCATTCAATGAAGAGTTACTGGCAACTGGAAAACCCGAGTTGTAGTTCCGTAACATTTGCGCTTCATTCATTTCCATTCTCTCCAAGCGCGAGTTCATACCTTCCAGCCGTTGAGTGAGCGAAAGAAGGAGCGCTTGAATGCCCAAAGGATCGTCCGAGGTAGAAACATTCTCAGACCCAAAGATGTTCGGTGTCCTGGGACTCGTCGCAGCGCCAGAGGACATACTATTGAATTAAGACAAAAAAGCAACTGGTGAAAAACAAGACAGCATTGACGAGGCAGGACTCACAAATTGTGAATTGAACGCACTTTATTATAAGGAGCGTTTTCGCCTCTGCTAAAACAGAAGCTTCATCAGAAAACAGAAAAATAAGCGCCAAGGGTTCCCAAGTTTTTAAAGCCTATCCTAGGCAACATGATGTCACTTCCTTGGGAACCCACAACATAATTAATTAAAGTGCAAATACCACAACATAATTAATAAGAACAACTGAAAGTAGCGAAATGGATCCACAATATCTTAAAATAATAAGCAGCAACAACCAAGACGCTAGCTGCTTATTCCCACAGAACAAAATTCAGCTGGTGAAAAATCACTGCAAAGCGTAAAAACAAGTAGATTTAATGAGGTTAAGCGCTTTCACTCGCAACGCGAGCTTCATCAGAACACCATGTTAACAATAACATTCATTTAAATAATCAAATTGGCGCCAAAACAGCACTGACAAACAGGATGTACAAAAATGAAATACGTATCAAATAAAAACTTGGTAAAAAAGTATATATAAATATTTAGAAGTTACATATATATAAAATACTTGATATAACCACTCATATACAAGTAAACTAATCACAGATTCAATTATCTAACAAAAGTGCAGATTTAATTGAAATGCTGTCATTAATCCCTGGTGGTGTTAAGGCATCGGTGTATAACTGCCACTAAAGCTCTCTATAAGCCAAATAGTTTTTTAGGTCACCTCCTCTAGGATTCTTCCTAACAACCTCCAAAATAGCAAATTTAAATACATGATTGGCACCTAATTCCAAAATATGCCTACAAAGGGCGTTCTTGGTGTCCATTTTCTTAATACAATACATATGTGAGTAGATTCTTTGCCTTAATTGCCGTTCAGTCTTTCCTATATAATAGGAATGACAGTACTGGCAAATCGCTATGTACACTAGCATGGTCGACCTACAATTTCCCTTACAAAAAAACACTTCAGTTCGACCTACATTGTCCAAGGTAATTCTACAATTTCCATAAATGGAAACACATTGATTACAAGTGCCACATTTTGATGTGTGTGTAACTGTGTGCTGTTTCGGGGATTTCGCCTTTTCAAGAATGCACTTTAAATTCCTGCCCATTTTGTAGACAAAGTTGGGTTGAGGTCCAACGATATCCGCTATCGACTGAGTGGTAGTCAATATATGCCAATTTTTAAATAAAATATTTTTCAAAACATGACAAAATGGGCCAAATTCTAATATACAGGCTCTACTAAACCTGTCCTGTCCATCTACATGTTTGAATTTAACTGCAGACTTATACTTCACTCCTACGGATGTACTGTCAAATACGGGGGTTGTGGAATGAGTACTATTGGACCCCAATAAGGAGGAATATTTCTTTCCCCACTCACTTATAACATAAGAGGCAATGTCTTCTAATAATTTGCTGTTGTATCCTCTGTCATGAAAAAGTGACTTAATGAAACTGACTTCCGTCACCATATCAAGATAGTTGGAAGTCATCCTTATAGCTCTTATACATTGCCCTTTAAAAATATTCTTCTTCAGATTAGTAGGTGGTAACTATTGTAATCCAGATATGAGTTGGTGAATGTTGATTTTCTGTGAACTGTAGATTTAAAACCCCCATTGTCTAAAGAGATATAAGTGTCTAAATAAGGCACTCCGGTGTTATTATGTGTGGATGTGAATTTCAAAAAACTACTACTGTTGTTCAAGAATCCCATAAAGGCCTCAAACATGTCACAATCACCTTTCCATAGGATATAAATATCATCCAAGTAATGTGAATAATACGCAACATGTTTGTAGTATATACTGCTGAACACATATTTCTCCTCCCAGTCAAGCATAACCAGATTTGCAAATATAGGGGCGCAAGCTGCCCCCATAGCTACTCCTCTGGTTTGCTTGAAAATCTCCCCCTCATAGTAAATAAAATTGTTTTCTAGTATAATACTCATGAGTTCAACTAGTAGTGAGATCTTGTCCCAACTCCACTCTGTGTGTTTTCTCAAACTGTTAGAGAAAGCTTCTAGACCTTCTTCAAGAGGTATACAGCTAAACAGATCTATTACATCTATAGAGCAAAAAATTAAGTTGTCCCTAGTAGTAGTGACCGGGTAGTTTCTAAGAAATTCCCAAGAGTCCTTGACCAAATGACCAAGGTGGTCATATATGAATTTCAAGGAATGGTCAATAACTATCCCTAAAGGGAAGGTCTTAGATTTACTGCCCGATATTATCGGGCGAAACGGGGGATTAACATGGTCCTTGTGGACCTTCGGAATGCCCACAATAGTGGCAAGTGTGGGAAATTCCACCACCATAAAATTATATAGTTCTTCAGTGATTCTTTGTTGCAGCAAATACTCCTCTAAGTACATATCAATTCTCCTGTAAGCGATATTAAGCTCATTTACAGAGGAAACAGAATAGTTACCTGAATCATGGAGAATATTATAAATGTGGGCACTATAAGCAGTGGCATCGAATAAAACGATGCCGCCCCCTTTGTCGGGCTTCATAATCCTAACACCCGTATCCTGTGTAAGTTCACTTAAAATTCTACTTTCATCCTTAGTCAAATTGTCCTTGTGTACTGTGTATTTCTTTTTACTACGGACAGACTTGTTAAGTAGGTAGATCTCCTTAGTGACCTTTTTCTCAAAAATAGAGACTACAGGATTACTTATAGGGACAAAAGTACTTTTTTTCTTTAGAAGTTTGCCACTAGGAACCTCAGAACTAGCTTTGGTGTCAAACATTATAGCTAGGTTGAGTTTTCTAATATATTTCTTTAAATCTAATAATGTATCTACAACTCAAAAATTGGGGGTAGGTATAAATTTTAAACCTTTAGACAGAAGGCTGAAATGAGCTGTCTCCAATTGAACATTGCTGTAATTAAAGATTTTAAAATTCTTATATTCACAAACCACATCATCTACAGCCACAATATTTTCATGGCTAGAACTAGTCGAGCTGTTAATCGACTCTTCAAAAACATGCTGTGTGTGCCCTATCTCTTTCTCCAATTTCCTCCCTTTCTCCAGTTTCCCTGATTCTTTTTCATCAGGGGTGGAAAAAAATCCTGCTCAGAATTGTCTAAATGGTTAAAATGTGCTGAGTGGTTGCCCTGAAATAGTACCTTGGTGTCAGATTTACCACTCCCCCATTTGTAACAAGTACGTCTCCTGTACTGTTCCTTATCTCTTACAATTTTTTTACATTTCCGGTCAAATGCTTTTTCAGCTCTTTCCTCCGCTAATGAAAATTGTTTATGATAAAGCTTCTCCCACTGTGCGAATGTCAAATCATGTATAATAATGTTGTTTAAATTCTCAACTTCTGCAATACACCTGCTTAGTTTCATATCGTTATGTTTCATAAGAAGTTTCATAAATTCAATCCCAAAGGAATCAAATAAAGCATTAAATTCTATCTCCACATCAGCATTAATCTCTATACCTAATGGGGTTTTGAAAAATCTTAAACCCATTGGAACAATGCTATCAATGATGCAGTGATTCAAGTAAGCATTATCTAACTTAATAGCGTTAATAGTGTTCAGTTTTTTACCTAAAAGGTAAATATGATCTTTCAAAGTTCCTTTAACTGCATGACTGTTATTTTGTAACTTTCCGGCTGACATATTGTCAAATTTACAATCAACCTTAATAAAATCTTGTAGGGTTTTCTGTTTAGAAGAATTCCCTTTGTCAGTACAACGAAAAGAATTATTAGTGCAGTGGAAAGATTGTTTAGCAGTAACCAGAACAATACCTTTAGAGTGATTGTTCTCATTTGAAACGTGAGCATAAGTACATACAGGCTGAGGTCTTTTAGGTCTTGTTCCAATACGGTTAGCTTCATCGGCAAAATTGCCGAAAGAAAAATCAAATGTGAAGTCAGAAGCTTCTGACCTGAAGTTGTCGGTAATATCCGTGGTCGCTGGTAAATCAATGGCACAACTGGCAACTGGTAAATGTCCTTGCCCATTCGGAATGTCCAATGAGGATGTAGAAGGTAACTCCGTTACCGCACCACTCGCCCCGTTTGGATGTAACCCATTACGTGACCGTCTACATTCCTTGAGTGAAACGGTATCTGCAGACTCACAATGCTTTAATCCAAATACATTGGACACTGATAGGTTTTCATCAACCTGTTTGCTAAGCAGTTCGAAAATCTTAGCAACCTCCCTGCGCAAGGATGACACCTCAGAACGGAGGCTAGAAATCTCCTTACCATCGTCAGGTGGGGTGCTGCTGAGAGGACTGTGAGAAGCTGACATATCAACAACTGAAAGTAGCGAAATGGATCCACAATATCTTAAAATAATAAGCAGCAACAACCAAGACGCTAGCTGCTTATTCCCACAGAACAAAATTCAGCTGGTGAAAAATAACTGCAAAGCGTAAAAACAAGTAGATTTAATGAGGTTAAGCACTTTCACTCGCAACACGAGCTTCATCAGAACACCATGTTAACAATAACATTCATTTAAATAATCAAATTGGCGCCAAAACAGCGCTGACAAACAGGAAGTACAAAAATGAAATACATATCAAATAAAAACTTGGTAAAAAAGTATATATAAATATTTAGATGTTACATATATATAAAATACTTGATATAACCACTCATATACAAGTAAACTAATCACAGATTCAATTATCTAACAAAATTGCAGATTTAATTGAAATACTGTCATTAATCCCTGGTGGTGTTAAGGCATCGGTGTATAACTGCCACCAAAGCTCTCTGTAAGCCAAATAGTTTTTTAGGTCACCTCCTCTAGGATTCTTCCTAACAACCTCCAAAATAGCAAATTTAAATACATGATTGGCACCTAATTCCAAAATATGCCTACAAAGGGCGTTCTTGGTGTCCATTTTCTTAATACAATACATATGTGAGTAGATTCTTTGCCTTAATTGCCGTTCAGTCTTTCCTATATAATAGGAATGACAGTACTGGCAAATCGCTATGTACACTAGCATGGTCGACCTACAATTTCCCTTACAAAAAAACACTTCCCTTTAGGGATAGTTATTGACCATTCCTTGAAATTCATATATGACCACCTTGGTCATTTGGTCAAGGACTCTTGGGAATTTCTTAGAAACTACCCGGTCACTACTACTAGGGACAACTTAATTTTTTGCTCTATAGATGTAATAGATCTGTTTAGCTGTATACCTCTTGAAGAAGGTCTAGAAGCTTTCTCTAACAGTTTGAGAAAACACACAGAGTGGAGTTGGGACAAGATCTCACTACTAGTTGAACTCATGAGTATTATACTAGAAAACAATTTTATTTACTATGAGGGGGAGATTTTCAAGCAAACCAGAGGAGTAGCTATGGGGGCAGCTTGCGCCCCTATATTTGCAAATCTGGTTATGCTTGACTGGGAGGAGAAATATGTGTTCAGCAGTATATACTACAAACATGTTGCATATTATTCACGTTACTTGGATGATATTTATATCCTATGGAAAGGTGATTGTGACATGTTTGAGGCCTTTATGGGATTCTTGAACAACAGTAGTAGTTTTTTGAAATTCACATCCACACATAATAACACCGGAGTGCCTTATTTAGACACTTATATCTCTCTAGACAATGGGGGTTTTAAATCTACAGTTCACAGAAAATCAACATTCACCAACTCATATCTGGATTACAATAGTTACCATCCTACTAATCTGAAGAAGAATATTTTTAAAGGGCAATGTATAAGAGCTATAAGGATGACTTCCAACTATCTTGATATGGTGACGGAAGTCAGTTTCATTAAGTCACTTTTTCATGACAGAGGATACAACAGCAAATTATTAGAAGACATTGCCTCTTATGTTATAAGTGAGTGGGGAAAGAAATATTCCTCCTTATTGGGGTCCAATAGTACTCATTCCACAACCCCCGTATTTGACAGTACATCCGTAGGAGTGAAGTATAAGTCTGCAGTTAAATTCAAACATGTAGATTGACAGGACAGGTTTAGTAGAGCCTGTATATTAGAATTTGTCCCATTTTGTCATGTTTTGAAAAATATTTTATTTAAAAATTGGCATATATTGACTACCACTCAGTCGATAGCGGACATCGTTGGACCTCAACCCAACTTTGTCTACAAAATGGGCAGGAATTTAAAGTGCATTCTTGAAAAGGCGAAATCCCCGAAACAGCACACAGTTACACACACATCAAAATGTGGCACTTGTAATCAATGTGTTTCCATTTATGAAAATTGTAGAATTACCTTGGACAATGTAGGTCGAACTGAAGTGTTTTTTTGTAAGGGAAATTGTAGGTCGACCATGCTAGTGTACATAGCGATTTGCCAGTACTGTCATTCCTATTATATAGGAAAGACTGAACGGCAATTAAGGCAAAGAATCTACTCACATATGTATTGTATTAAGAAAATGGACACCAAGAACGCCCTTTGTAGGCATATTTTGGAATTAGGTGCCAGTCATGTATTTAAATTTGCTATTTTGGAGGTTGTTAGGAAGAATCCTAGAGGAGGTGACCTAAAAAACTATTTGGCTTACAGAGAGCTTTGGTGGCAGTTATACACCGATGCCTTAACACCACCAGGGATTAATGACAGTATTTCAATTAAATCTGCACTTTTGTTAGATAATTGAATCTGTGATTAGTTTACTTGTATATGAGTGGTTATATCAAGTATTTTATATATATGTAACATCTAAATATTTATATATACTTTTTTACCAAGTTTTTATTTGATACGTATTTCATTTTTGTACTTCCTGTTTGTCAGCGCTGTTTTGGCGCCAATTTGATTATTTAAATGAATGTTATTGTTAACATGGTGTTCTGATGAAGCTCGCGTTGCGAGTGAAAGCGCTTAACCTCATTAAATCTACTTGTTTTTACACTTTGCAGTGATTTTTCACCAGCTGAATTTTGTTCTGTGGGAATAAACAACATAATTAATAAGAGAAACAAGGCTTATTAATAAAAGCATAAATATTAAGAATGCATATATACGATCATGAATGTGCAAACCCAGCAAATCTGACACAATTAAAAATAATAAAAAGTCAAAAGGTGGGTTAGCTCTAAGGCAAACCCCACCAAAACAGATTAGGGACAAGAAATACATTATCAAACACAAGATAAACTGCAATACGAAATCAGTTGTTTATGTTGCTTTCTGTGATTGTTGTCCTGCGTTCTACATAGGTAAGACGGACCGTAGATTACGGGACCGTATTTACCAGCACAGTTATGCAATAAAAAACAAGAGATGTGACAATGCACTTTCGAAACATATTTTAAGTCACATAGGGCACAGTTTCCATTTCATGGGCATAGACCATGTGATAATGGGTATTAGAGGCGGCCCCCAGTCCCTTCTTTTAGAAACAAGGGAACTGGAGTGGCAAATCCTATTAGATGCCTTTTCTGTACCTGGGTTGAATGAGTGTTGTAACATCTCCTCTATTTTAAAGTACAGAAGCTATCTGAGGTAGGACATGAGGTAAATAAAACAGACTAAAATTAAACTAAACATGGTATTGAAACGCATTTCCTTATGTTTCACTGTTTATGTCTCCATTTTTTAGGGTTAGGTTAGAACATTTATTTGTTCTTTTTAAAGTAATGGCCCTTTTGGAATGGGCATATTTTGCCCTTCATTAGTAGATTTTAAAAAATCTGATACCTCTGTCCTGTTTTTTAACAGTTTTTTAACAGGATTTTGTATCTGTTTTGGTGGGGTTTGCCTTAGAGCTAACCCACCTTTTGACATTTTATTATTTTTAATTGTGTCAGATTTGCTGGGTTTGCACATTCATGATCGTATATATGCATTCTTAATATTTATGCTTTTATTAATAAGCCTTGTTTCTCTTATTAATTATGTTGTGGTATTTGCACTTTAATTAATTATGTTGTGGGTTCCCAAGGAAGTGACATCATGTTGCCTAGGATAGGCTTTAAAAACTTGGGAACCCTTGGCGCTTATTTTTCTGTTTTCTGATGAAGCTTCTGTTTTAGCAGAGGCGAAAACGCTCGTTATAATAAAGTGCGTTCAATTCACAATTTGTGGGTCCTGCCTCGTCAACGCTGTCTTGTTTTTCACCTGGTCCTCTTCAAAAGGAACCTTGATGATTGGATGGGAGAAAGGAAATTCACCCTGGGGATCACATCAGTCGCCCTGCTAGACAGGGATCCAGGGAAGTAAATAGTGTGGGAAGAAATAGCCAGGGAATTGTTATGGCTAGGCTTGTACAGGCCCTAGGGCTGATAGCCTAGTACCAACCTATGAACCTATGCAGCTACTGGTCTAAAAGTGTGGAAGGCACTGAAACTTTGCACTGCCAGGGTACTCTCTGCAGCTTTATACCATATCTCAGGAGCTTTGCAGATGGCTATATTCTCCAGGGTGAGGAGGGCTTAGAGGGAATGTATTTTTTGTTCAGGCTCCTGGCATTGAGCAGTAACACCTTGAGGTTCAGTTGAATTGATTTGACTGGAAGGTTTGTCAATTTGGCATTGCCTATAAAAGGCATTATGGGAATGGATAAAATATTATCCAATATTTGAAATACTAGAGGGGAAAGGTCCAGACTATCCTTGGAAAAGCAATGTGGTCTGTTAACCACATCCTCCCAAGATGACAAATATTGGATCCCCTTAGAATGACACCAGAAAGACAGCCAGTTGTTGAAATCAATAATTTTTTTCTCATACTGTGGCATTATCCTCAGTGATGGCAATATGCTGGTCAGTGCCAGGCTCATACCAGCCTGAGACACACAGTCTGAAAGCTCCATAACCTCTCTCTTCATATAGCCTATGGAGGTACCACTCAGGTCATTTACACCTACATGGACTATGATGGAATCATACTGGTACCTGTGGTGTAATGACTTGAATGCATGCATGATTTGGCAGATCCTGGCTCCAGATAAGCAACTAATATTTATCTTCTCCTGGTTAGAGAAGCATTAGTATATTTTACAATGGAGACTATGACAAGAGTCCTGGGAAGTGTGTATGCTTGCCTTAGGTGCTTAGAGTTTGGGGCTCCACTGAGAGTGACAGTATGTGTGGTGTTAGATGTTGTTTTTTCTGATTGCCTTTGGGATTGCTGAGGCATAGCTTTGATAAACAGTGATCTAAGCTATCTTTGTTGTTTAGGAAGACTGCATTTAAGTGCCTTAGCATACATGAGTTTATGTATGTGTGTGTTGTGTACTATGTGAGGTGGGTGTTGTGTTTATGGCTTCAGCAACCTGATATGCACTTTGAGAGTTTAGCCTCCAGTGTCCTAGTGTCATTGTCTAAGTGCACTACTTGCATACTGTGTCTTCTTCTTTAAGTATTAAGTGGTTCTCAGTAAACATGAGACAACTGCTACATTGTCACAAGATTGTCTCAGGATACCCGTATCCACCAAGGCAGCTACAGAGAAGTTAGGAAATTGCATATCCATACTGTCCAATCCTTTGATTTGTGAGCTACAAGGAGGTGGTATATTGGACTTAGAAGGGTATTAAGGGTGATTTATCAGAGCAGATCATGCTAAACAGTACTAAATTCTACTAACTTTAATGTTTACATTAATACTGAATTAACCTAAATCTGTAGGTATTGCCACTTGACTCCCAAATAGCTGCACTAAGCTTGTTGGCGCACAAGGTATTTGTGCTGTATTGTTGCTTTACAGGGTACTGTTTTACAGTGAATTTTTATAGGTGTCTGCTACTATATAGGGCACTGCTAACCCACATATATGTGCAAAATTTATAGCAGCACAGAAAAAAACAGAAAACTAACTAATGAGCCCTTTGGCCAATAAATGACTACACTACAAGCCCTTTTGTGTATTTCCTAACTCAGATAGACTAGGCAAACACCTCCTGCCACAAGATGAATAAACCCACTCCTCTTAATATAAAAACACAGTGGAAGAGACCAACAAGTGCATTATTAGCACAAACCACTAAAACAACTACTAAAACACTAAAAGCTGGAAATCCGTTGCTGAAGGCAATTTCAAGACAGTCTTAGAGCAGAAACAGTGAGAGGAACACCATAAAAAAAAACAATGAAATGTAGACATAAGTGCAGGAGACAGTAGTAACCACTCAAAATAAAGTAAGTGTGATTTAGCAATCAAAGGTACTTAACTTTGCCTGGATGGCACTGGATACTGGTAAAACACTTCTGTAATACAGGCTAAGACTCCAAGCTTTGCTGTGCACTGGGAAAATGAGCAGGAGATAATATGTAGTCAATCAACCTAGAATCCTATCTGCTCCCTTCAGGACATTTACAGAGAAACTTGTGTTCCTGCCTACCCTCCTTCTCCTCCTGAATGCACCCTAACGGAGGCTCATGTTGAGAACCCACAAACCAAGGACATTTAAATCAACCTAGAATCCTATCTGCTCCCTTCAGGACATTTACAGAGAAACTTGTGTTCCTGCCTACCTTCCTTCTCCTCCTGAATGCACCCTAACGGAGGCTCATGTTGAGAACCCACAAACCAAGGACATTTAAATCAACCTAGAATCCTATCTGCTCCCTTCAGGACATTTACAGAGAAAGTATGCTTATTGCTTATCTTTCCAGGACATTTGTTTAGAGAAAGTACCCATATTGCTTAAATATATATTGTAATTCATAAAAGTAGTACATACTTTAGTAGGTTGCAGTGCACTCCCTTGCCAGGCCTGCCAGCAGCCAACTCTTTCCCCTTCCTTATCAATTTAAATTATCCCTACTCTCCCTCCCACACTTTACTTTTACCCCTTGTTGAGCCTGATAACCCCCTCCAGCCCCTTACTGGATATTCCCCGTAGGTGTCCCTGTTCACTCTTCTTAGCTGCCCAATAGGTGCCACCCCCTCTACCTTTCTTGCTGTCTCTACTACATTTCCCCTCTTGGTTTCTTAGTACACTTTCTTTCAGTGTTTTCTTTGATATCTCGCCCACTGTTCTCTCTCCCCATATTCTCCCAGGACTACATATCCTCTTCCTCAGCTCCCTTATTTCTCCATTCTCCTCTTTTTTCTCCTAGCCTCAGACCCTCCCATACTATTCTTTCAGCACATATCTCCTCACAACTCCATTTCACTGTCAGTCTTTGATATAAAATATATCTTTGCAATCTTACCTTCTAGCTCTCCTACTCTACTGATTGTTTTTTTTTTCCTCTCTTTTTTTCTCCTTCCTTTCGCTCTCTACTCCATTCTTATCTATTTCTCTGCTACACTTGGTCCTACCCCCCCCCAGGACTTACCATTTCCTGATCTACTCCTACATTTTTTGTTTTCCACTCTCTCTTCTTGTCTCCCATTTCCTGCCTCCCACCTGCTGCAGTGTATTCTCACTGTTCCGGTCTGACCGGCTCTGTCTGTATATTCCCTCCCCTTAGCCTACTCACTTCCCCCCACGTCTACCTAACTTCCTGTCCCACTCCATAAAGTTACCACATCCAAGGAGGCGCCATCTTTATTCCATTGCTCGGCCCCCTGGCTGCTGTGCCTTTCCTGGCTCTAGTGTTGCGGTCTCCTACCGTAGGTATGTACTCTGAGGTCTCTAATACTATACTTCTGTCTTGAATTGTGTGTGTGCTTGCTTTGCTTGACTGCCCGAATGTTGAACATGTGTGCGGTTGCCTCTCTGACTGCAAACGCTTATTTGTAACATAGCGCATTGCACGTGGACCCAGCGTTCTGTTGCAGGAGGCGTTGTGTGTAGTTAGCTCTCCGACTGCAAACGCTTTTTCACTATAGCGCTTTGCATGTGGGTCCAGCGTTGTATTATCAGTTGCTTGAACATTTCACTTCACGCCACTCGACTGAGGTACACAAGCTCACAGATAAGGTTTGCCACCATTTGTTTTTGTATGCAGCCTTTACTTGGCTACCAGGGTTATTTTTTATCTTGTTGGCTCATTCTATAACTAGTACGCTGCTCTGAAACAGTTCACGAGCCCTGTTTAATCGCCTTTTTCTAAAATTATACATGCTGATTTGTGATGTGTAATGGCTATATCTGCCTTACTTTTTTGTGTGGATTGCTCACTTTGCGTTAATTATTTGGGTTAGTCGTAATACATGTTTAATTGTTTAAGCGCTCTAATTTGGGACTGTGCAGCTGCCTTCTATGGGTATGTTACATACCATTACTAATGTTTTTGTGGGACTTGCTCTATGTGTTAACAGAAGTTTGGACTTGCAGTAAGGCGAATATCACTTTTGGAACTGCGCTGATTGTACTTCCCTCACGCTAGTGGGGTCGAATACTTAGTAATCCTCCCAGTACAGTTAATCCGAGTGTATGCGCTGCTCGCAGCAATTGCCCTACCCACATAGGAATACTCATACAGAGTACCTAACCTGCTGTTGAATCATTTATTTAGAACCTCTGTTTGAATACACCTGCAATGCAATTTTGTCCTAGATTGCTCAGCTTTTGTCTGCTAATTGATTGACTGCTATTCAAAGTTCCATTGCACTTTTTGTTTGTTTTATTTGCATTTTGCTACCTATTCCTAGCTTAGTTATGTTTTATTATACTTGATAAGGTTAACCTAACTTAACTGAACTGCATTGTTCTTTCCAGCATTAACTGTGTATGTTATGACTGTCTGTTTATCAGCACTAAACTCCTGTACTGCCTGCCTCATTACAATTTTTTCTTTTCTCCCTTGCATGTTCCAGCTTGTGTTCCTGCCTACCCTCCTTCTCCTCCTGAATGCACCCTAACGGAGGCTCATGTTGAGAACCCACAAACCAAGGACATTTAAATCAACCTAGAATCCTATCTGCTCCCTTCAGGACATTTACAGAGAAAGTATGCTTATTGCTTATCTTTCCAGGACATTTGTTTAGAGAAAGTACCCATATTGCTTAAATATATATTGTAATTCATAAAAGTAGTACATACTTTAGTAGGTTGCAGTGCGCTCCCTTGCCAGGCCTGCCAGCAGCCAACTCTTTCCCCTTCCTTATCAATTTAAATTATCCCTACTCTCCCTCCCACACTTTACTTTTACCCCTTGTTGAGCCTGATAACCCCCTCCAGCCCCTTACTGGATATTCCCCGTAGGTGTCCCTGTTCACTCTTCTTAGCTGCCCAATAGGTGCCACCCCCTCTACCTTTCTTGCTGTCTCTACTACATTTCCCCTCTTGGTTTCTTAGTACACTTTCTTTCAGTGTTTTCTTTGATATCTCGCCCACTGTTCTCTCTCCCCATATTCTCCCAGGACTACATATCCTCTTCCTCAGCTCCCTTATTTCTCCATTCTCCTCTTTTTTCTCCTAGCCTCAGACCCTCCCATACTATTCTTTCAGCACATATCTCCTCACAACTCCATTTCACTGTCAGTCTTTGATATAAAATATATCTTTGCAATCTTACCTTCTAGCTCTCCTACTCTACTGATTGTTTTTTTTTCCTCTCTTTTTTTCTCCTTCCTTTCGCTCTTCCCGCTCCGTTCGCCCTGCGGGCTCACTCCGCTCCCCTACCCTACCCCCAAATCCCACCCACCCCCAGCACCTCTACATTTATACCTCTCGATCCCCCTCCCATGTATACTAATTAACCAATCAGAGTCCTACTCTAGTTACCCCTCCTACTCTTACTCCTCCCACCCCACTTTACCTCACTCCACCACTTAACCTATCATAGTTCTTCTACTTGACCCTTCCCACTCTTTCTCTTCCCTCTCCATTATAGTTTCCCTTCTCATCACAGATTTTTCCCTCTCTCTCCCCTGCAAATACTTTCAACCCTATCCTCTTCCTAAGACCCCATCCTTTTATTTTTGTTTGTGCTGCCTACTCAACTCCACTACATCAATCTCTTCCACCTCTGCTTGCCAAACATGCCTCCCAAAATCCTTCATAATATCTATGTCCCATCATTACTACTTGTACTTCCCATTCCCTATATTTTGCTACGTCCTACTCTCACAAAATACCCTTTTCCCTCCTCCTACACAAACCAACCCTTGTACTCATTCACAACCTTCTCTATCTACCCACTACAACAACATATCTTCCACTCTTATTCCACCCAAAACACTGTACCTTTTCCATCCCAAAAGCCTCACCACACCAAAACTCTCACTCTGAAAATCCTCCCTCCCATAACAGCCTCCTACTTCTAAAACACAAAAGACAAAAAGTTACTACCAATAATGACCTTGTCTTATGTGGCGATATTCATCCGAACCCTGGCCCCTGCCTCACCACTAACAATGTCTCCCCAAACCCTTTTTCTCCCTCTGGAATAAAACATAGTCCCCCTCCCAATTCTTCTACTACTTCCTCTCCTAACCCCCTTAAGCTCTTCTCTATCAATGCTCAGAGCCTAAATAACAAAATTCACCATCTTCATGCTTGAATTTGCCACAACCAACCAGACATCCTAGCCATTTCTGAAACCTGGCTAAAACCCCACATCACCGACTCTGAAATCTTACCTCCTGGCTTCCAAATCCACAGAACTGACCGACCAAATAAAAAAGGTGGAGGCTCTGCAATAATTTTCTCTAACCTTCTCTCCCTGATCCCTCTACAAATTCCAACTCCTGAGTTCAATAACGCTGAACTTACAGCCAGTCTCCTTCGACTAAATAAACATAAGAACATCTGCATTATCTCCCTTTATATATCTCCAGGTGACAACACAACAACCCTTGAAAATATTCTTTACTGGGCCTCAACTGAAATCAAATTTGAAACCTACATTCTAGGCGACGTTAACATTGATTGGAATAAAATCAACTCTCCTTCCCCCTCCCAATTCATCAACCTCTTTAACTTCACCCAAGTAATACACTCAACCACCCGGCCTAACAAAACAAATCCGCCAGGATCTACCATTGACTGGATCCTAGTCTCTCATCCAAACAAAATAACTCTTTCAGGCACTATCCCTGATACCTTCAGTGACCATCTCCCTACTTTCATACACCGCTCACTAACTCTACCCAATATCTACACCACTACATCCACACTCGTAATCTCAGCAACTTCAACCCAACTATCTTCTCAAACATTCTTAAACATACCAACTGGCAGACCCTAAATACACTTCCCTAGACAAAGCTGTAGAACAGTTTAACTCTATCTTCCTAAATACTCTGAACTCCCTAGCTCCTCCAAGAAACAAACGAGTCAAAGCTAACACTGCCCCTGGCTATCCAAAGAAACAAAACAAGTCATGCATCAAAGGGACAAATCTTGGATGCTATACCAGAAAAATAAAATCCCTTCTTCCCTGCTCCAATACACCCAACTCCAACCTAGCTAAAAACTAATCACCCTGGACAAAAGAACTACTACTACAAACTACAGTCCAACCAAAATAAGAACCCCAAACAGTTCTGGAAATCAGTAAATTCCCTTCTCCACCCAGGATCTAAAATAACCCTTGCCCAGACCAAAGTAAAAGTGTATCAGATCTAAGCTCTCTCTTCAACAAATTCTTCACGGAATCTATAGCTAATCTTACCAAATCCTTCCCCAACAATAATACATCCAACTCTCTTTCCTCTACTCCCAACAACCCTCTAACTGTCCTCCCAGTTTCCAGCTGAAACCTGTTTCAACTATATTCATAAAAGACTCTTATCTAAACTAAAGCCATGCACTAATGCCCTGATAACATCCCTCCTCTTT
>NC_056725.1:874003102-874135602 GCF_019279795.1 Protopterus annectens | reverse complement strand
CTCAAGCTAGATTTTCAGGTGACCCTTGAGAAATGCTGCTTGAGAGGGTTAGGTCTATCTGAGTGTACCTTACCCCATTCCCTGTCTTGAGAGACCATCTGCATTGGCATTGCTACTCCCACTGCGGTGCTGCACTGACATATCATATGCTTGCAACCCCAGGCTCCATCTTAGCAACTTGGCATTTTGCTGGCTGGCTCTGTTTAACCATGTTAGGGGGTTGTGATTTGTCATTACAGTGAATTTTCTTCCATACAGATAAGGCTGAAGTTTCTGCAGTGCCCACACTATAGCCAGACATTCATTTTCTATAGCTGCATAGCATTCCTCCCTGGGTTGGAGCCTATGACTGAGATAAACCACTGGGTGCTCTTCTCCTCTGAAGAAATCTGGCTAAGTACAGCCCCCACCCCATGGTTCAAATCATCCACCTGCACAACAAATTATTTGCTGTAATCTGAACTGGCTAACACAGGGGGTCCTCCCAAAGCTTCTTTAAGCTTCTGGAATGCCTGCTCACATGCTGGGATCCACCCTACCTTATCTGGCCTGCTCTTCCTTGTCAGGTCTGTGAGGGGAGCAGCTATGGTACTATAACAGGGGACAATCTTTCTGTAGTACCCTGCTGTCCCTAAAAATGCCCTCACCTGCTTTTTGGTAAAAGGTGCAGGCTATGCCTGAATGGCTTCCACTTTGGCAGGTTCAGACCTTATCTTACCACTCCCTCACTCTATGTCCTAGGTAAGAGACCTCTGCCATATCCACCTGACCTTTGCTCGGCTTAATGGTCAACCCTGCCCCCTGTGGTCTGCCCAGCACATCCCTGACATACTGAAGGTGATCTGGCCAGGAACGGCTGTAGATGGCAGTATCATTAAGGTAGGCAAGGGCAAACCCTCCTCCTCCTACTAGGATATGATCTACCAGCCTCTGGAAAGTCACTGGGGCATTCTTCATCCCAAAGGGCATCTTCCTGAACTCATACATGCCAAAAGGAGTCACAAAGGCTGACATCTCTCTAGCACTGGGAGTCAAGGGCACCTGTCAGTAACAGTTGATAAGATCAATGGTTGTAAGATACTTAGCCCCACCCAGCTGCTCTAGGGCCTCGTCTGTCCTAGGCATGGGATAAGCATCCAACTCTGTGTGACTATTTAATTTTCTGTAGTCCACACAGAACCTGGTGTTGCTCTCCTTCTTTGGCACCAGCACCACTGGGGAGGCCCAGGGACTGTTGCACTCTTGAATCACCCCTAGTTCCAACATCTCCTGTACCTTCTCCCTCAGAGTCTGTTTGACTCTCTCAGGAACTCTATAAGGGACTTGCCTAATATGCCTTTGTGGTCCTGTATCCACCTGGTGCTGCCCCAGGTGGGGTGCACCCTGGTTTCCCAGTGAACATGTCCCCAAATTCCTGCAACACTGCTCGGATTTCTCAAACCTGGGTAGGAGATAGCTGTTGGGACATTGCTACCTGTTCCACCGAGGTGTCAGCCCGAGCCTCACTGAGGAGATCAGTCCCCAGATCTCCGTCAGACTCCTGCTGCAATCCACTGCAAATGTTCAGCACAAATGCCTCCCTATCATTGTAAGGTTTCATCATGTTAACATGGTATAATTTGTGCCCCTGCTTTCTGCCTAGCAGTTCCACCATGTAGTTAACATCACTTACCTTTCTTACCACCTTGTAGTGTCTCTCCCAAGCTGCTTGCAGCTTGTTGTGTCTGACAGGAATTAGAACCATTACCTGCTGCCCCATAGCATACTCTCTAGCTTGAGCACTGCTGTCATACCACACATTTTTCTGTTGCTGGGCTTATGCCAGGTTCACCTGGGCCAAGCCCGTGAGTTCCCTAAGCATTGTCCTGAGGTTTAGGATGTATGTCACAACAGACTCCTTGTGAGACTAGCACTCACCTTCCCACTCATCTCGACTTAAACTTAGAGGTCCCCTCACCCTATGCCCATGCAGCAACTCAAAGGGTGAAAAACCTGTGGATTCCTGGGGAACCTCTATGTAAGCAAACAACAGATGGGGCAAATATTTTCCCACTTCCTCTTAAACTGATCTGAAAATGCCCATAGCATGGACTTGATTGTAGAGTTTAACCTCTCAACAAGACCATTAGTCTGGGGGTGGTAGGGAGGGGTCTTCATGTGCTTCACCCCACAGGACTTCCACAGACAAGCCAGCAGGTCTGACATGAAACTGGCACCTCTGTTAGTCAGTATTTCTTTTGGGAAACCTACCCTGATGAAAATCTCTAACAATGCATTTGCCACCTTCTTTGCCTCAATGGAGGACAAAACCACTGCCTCAGGGTATCGTGTAGCATAATCCACTACCACTAGGATATACTTTTTCCCTGTGAAACTTGGGGTACTCAGAGGACCCACAATATCCATAGCTACTCCCTGAAATGGCTCCTCAATCACAGGCAAAGGCATCAAAGGAGCTCTCACCTTGTCTCCTGCCTTGCCTACCTTTTGGCACTGCTCACAGGTCCTGCAGTACCCTGTTACATCTTTGGAAATTCCAGGCCAATAGAAGTTCTGCATAATACGCCTCTTTGTACATTTTATGCCTATATGACCTGCAAAGGGAATATCATGGGCTATGGCTAGAAGCTCCAAACTAACTGCTGTACTCTCTCACCTTCTAGCCGACCCTCAGAGGTCCACTCTCTGTATAGTAACCCTTTGTCCCAGTATACAGATTCACCCTTACCGTGAGAATCAGGTGCCTCCCTAGCTACCTACCTCAGGCCTTGCAATGTAGGGTCCAAGAACTGAGCCTGTCTCAAATCTCTCCTTGTAACCCTTCCTAGCTCCCCTTCCACAGGATGTCTGGCATCCTCTGACAGTGGTGCCTCACTGTCAGCCTGGGTACTACTACTCACCTCTACCTTTGCAGTCCCTGTGTCCAATGGAACATCAGTACCCAAAAGCAGCTGTGACTCACCTTCAGCTTCACTGCTACATAGTAGCTTCATCCCTGAAATAACCACCTCACCAGTCCTGCCTGCAAGTATGCAGTTTGTCTGGGTCTCCCCCAGGCTAGCAGGCCCACATGCTTGTCTCCTAGCCTGACTGCATGTAACTGCATAAGCACATGGTACTGCCTCATCCAAATCCTTCCCTCTCAGGACATCTGCAGGATTGTAGTTTAGTACCCTTTTGTCTCAAGACAACCTACTATTGGCATTTTGTTTTTCCCACTTACTGGCTGCCTCACCTTTTGTTCCCCACCTTGCCTCCATGGACACCTGTATGCCACATGGCCCCATTGATTGCATTCAAAACATTTAACCCTAGCTCCTGGATATGTACCTGGACTAGTGGCTTCCTTTACTACTGGCAGATTCTGTTGGGGCAGTCTGTGCTGCCCACCATGGGTTCTTTTAGACCCATGAGCAGTACTGGGGGTCCCCTTCCTGTGCAGGGCTGCCCTGCTTGCCAGGTATAGGTCTCCCTTCTTCCCCAACTCATCTGAAGTAGCACATTGTCTATCAGCTAACCAGATCCTCATGTCCTCAGGCAAAGTGCTAAGGACTTCTTCCCTCACCAAAAGGTCTGCCAGCCCTTCAGAAGTAGTGACTTGACATCCACTCACCCACCTATGAAAATAAGTGCTCAGTTCAGCAATATATTCACACACACTTTCATCTTCACAAAACTTTTTCCTATACGTTTCAGGTTTTAGATTAAAAAAACTCTAATAGACAATTTTTTACAGCAGTATAATCAAAGCATGCAACATCAGACATTTTAGACAATACAGTTACAGCTTTACCATGGAGTAAGGGCATCAGGAACCGTACCCAGAGCCTTTGGTCAACACTATATTGTTTGCATACCCTCTCAAACATATGAATGAAACTATCAAAATTATCCCCTCTTTAAACTGCGGAAGAAATTTATTGACCTGTTGTGCTTCCGGGGTCCAGTTAGTCCCTTCCCCATTACCTCCCTAACTCTGGTGAAGAGTCAGCATTTCTCTCTCATGCTTCCTCTGCCTCTCCTTTTCCTCGGCTTCTATCTCCAAATGCCTGGCCTCCAACTCAAGTCTCTTTAGGTCCAGATGAATTTTTAAGTTTTCTGCAGAAAGGTTGAGCTGTCCATTCTCTGTGGGTATTATATCCCACTGCCAGTCCGATTGTCCTCCTGGTTGCTGTTTTCTGATGCAGCTGTAATCAAGGCTACAAGTAGGTCTGCCTAAGTCAGGTTTCTATGTACCAGTCCCCTAGCCTGGCACATCTCAGCCAGCTGGCTCCTTGTCACCTTTCCATACTCCTCTGCTGACATGCTGCCTGCTCACCCTGACTAACTAAGCTAACAAAAGAAATAAAACAATTGTGATCTGAACTCTGAGTATTCACTGTGTGGCTGATTTAGAGTACAAAACACCTTCAAACCTCACTGTACCCAAGCTACAGGAATTCACTCTACCCACACCACTACAAGCCAATTAGTATTTGCCAACCAATTAATATATGATGTGGATATCCCACGACTGCCAAGCAATTAATATGGTGTGGATATCCCAACCACTGCCACCAATTAATATGTGATGCCCGTGCCCTGGCTCAGCAATCAAAGAGCCTCAGTCCTCACCACTAACACCAGAGAGGGTGTCTCCTACATGAGGAAAGGATAACAAACACAGTAAAGTGCACTTTCCCTTAAGAGCACCCAGAGATCACAGTCAGTCCAGGGCTGGTCGCTTCCTTGCTCTCTAGGTCCCCAATAAGAGTCCCCACTGGCACAGCTATAAGGTCCAGATCTCAGCCTAGCTAGGCAAGCTAAAAACCTCCATCACCCTCTCTCTCCAACCAGTGCTTCGTGTCCCTTCCCAAGTAGCTGACACACACACACTTTGAGATAAGAGTTTATACAACCACACAGACACTCCTGGGAAAGGCTGGCATAGGTTCTCCAGCTGTGCCCCTATTACGCAGACTATATGGTAGTACCACCTGTCACCACCCAGCTAATATTTATCAGCTACTCAAAGGCCCTTAAAAGGGTGTCCAATTATTACTGTTCAATATTATTATTCAATTGGTAGTATAACTAAACAGTCAAGGCTTATTAGAGTGACTTGGTACAGTAATCACTATAAATATGCAATGCACTCTAGAGCTTAAATTATCTCTACACAAAACAGCCACAGCTGAAAGGTTTTAAAATATTTAATAATAAATAATAAAAACACAAGACAATACTTACTACACAGTGCTAGTCAAGAGTTCAGAGATCACAGAGAAATACTTAAAATAATTCAGTAGTACAGTTTTGACATTACAGAAAAACACTTACTCTAATATTTCTAGTTTCTAGCTATTTCTAAGAGAAAACACAAGTCTAAGATAAACTTACATAAGAAAACAGGCAGAGTGCTGATGAGTTGGATGGTCAAGACAAAAATGCTTAATCCTCTCTGGTTCTCTCTGTTTAAATTGAAATTGCAGTTCTGATTTACATTACATCATTCTTCACACTTCACTGGGTTCCCAGGCTAACAGAAACTGCATTTACATTCTTAGCATCTCTCTTTTGTTATCATGCAGCTGGTCAGGAGCAGAGCAATAAAAATACATTGCATGTTTAAATCTAGCAATTTAACTTTTGGTTAAAACAATAGGGAGAATGTCTTCATCTAGCCCCTCAGCACCACTGTCTACATCAAAGGGTCACCACATGCTTTACTTTGGTCAGTAGAGTGCATTGTTGTCACATTTATTTCCAGTTCCACATGTAACAGTATTTCTTTAGATTTAAGATGAGATTATAGTTTACATTCATATTTACAAATGACAGAATTATCTGCAAAATTCTATCTGGCTTTCATCAATCTTTACCCACTCTTCACATTTTGTACAAAATTTTATTTTCTCATAAATCATTGAGGATTACAGTCAGTAAAAATGCCTAACAATAGAGTTTAAACTTCTTATTGTTTAGACAATAAGTGCTGATGGAATGCCTGTTGCAGTTGATAAATATTAAAAGGTACACACTTTCAGTTTTTCTTTCACTCTGTAATTTGCTCAGTCTCTCTCTGTCTCTTTGTCTGTCTCTCCCATAAGCGTACACACATATTACTTATTTTCCTTATTTACTTTTTTTATTTTATGCTTGTTAAACAACAAAGCTGCATTTAGCGAGCATAAAAAATGGTGGATGTTCACTTTTTTCTGTCTAAATACGCTACCATAATACAGTGAACTTGTTTTTTTTTACCAGTCTTTATCTATACTTTAACAACCTGCTGGAGAACATTTATTCTGCAGTTTGTTGGTTGTATACATTTTGTCCATTTTCTAATATACAAGAAAGCTGCAGACATGATAGTGCTTTTGTCTGCCTTTATACATTCAGTGACAGATTGTGTGAGAGCATTAGTACTAATTAGCCACATCTGTCAGGGAATGCCAAAGGATGGGTCTAACCTAGTGCCACATATATGTCACTCTCACTGCTAAAATATATTTTTAGTTGCCAAAGCAGCATCAGTCCTGCTTCATAGCAATCACATTCATTCTGAAAGGGTAGCGGCAAGCTCACTCATTTGTGCATGAGCCAATGCAGAGCAGGAGAAAAGGCCAATAACAAATCTCCTCCTGTAATTACAGCACCTGAAGCTCAGTAATACATTTTTTCAGGTATTGGTGTGAACACATACCTGAGGAGGCGTAGGACTGTTTATGCAAAGAAAAAAAAAAAAAAAAGAAAACGTTCTGAATACTGCAGACAAGTCTGTGCATCCTGACTCTCTAAGCTTACTGCCTACATATCCTTTGAATAAAAAGAAAGAAAAAAATGCAAGACTGGAAGTTATTTCATGTCTCTAGTTTATTCATAGTAAATGTTAAATTGTATCTGCTCTATGGATGCTTTACTGTAGTTTCAGTCTACATTCAGTACCTGTCTGATGACTTCTTTGTTTGTTGCACTCACTGAACTGTTATATTAAACAAAGCTTTTCATGTCTAGTGCAAAATCAGTTTCAAAATATTAGCATGGTCTTGCGTTCTGCAAAGTATATGCCACTGTCCACCACCACCCCACTGCTGCCTTCTATTTTTGTTTTGGAGTAAAATATGAATCATTTTTTTCTGACTTGCCCAGTTGCCTAATAGGAGCTGGTTAATCTACTAGATGGTATGGCTGTGATTTTGATAGTAGCTGTCTTGATAAAGTGGATGAGATTATTAGCAGTGCATAACAGTATATATGGTAAATGTGCACATCAGGAATTCTAAACTGCTAGTGGCAGGCAGAAGCGAAGCTCAGCAAACTTAACATTGCTGCAACCCAAGGTGTGAAACAAGTTTTTTATTTTTTCCTGAGAACTTACTTCTCATCTTACACCCATCAAACTCAATAGTGAGGTTTATTTCAGCAAGTTTTGTGTGTGTGTTTGTGTGTGTGTGTGTGTGTGTGTGTGTGTGTGTGTGTGTCTGTATATTTGTGTGTGTCAATGTGTGTGCTCAAGCATGCATGCGTGGGTGCACGATTGTGCATGCATAGATCTGTCTGTCTGAGTGCACATCTGCATGCATGTGGATATGTATGTGTATGAATGAATGCAGTAAAGTCTCAGGAAAATGTATCTATAACAAAATGATAAACTGGCCAGAGCAAAACAAAGCTCTCAAGACAGTAGGAACAAATGTCAGCTCTCTTTAGAGGTGAAAATAGTGCACATTAAACAAAGTACAATTCATAGTGAGATGCAGTGAACAATCAACACTTTAGTTTACAGATTTAACAAATGGGTAAAGCCACATAGCAAGGTAACATGGTTAAATAGGTTCAAGTCCTCATATGGTCACAGGTAAGAACAGCTATTTCAGAAGAATATACAAATAGACAGGACTATAGACTACTTCTATCCCTAACAAGATAAGCAAGCTTTCTGAAGAAGAAAAGGACTGAGTTCACCAGAAGGCTATAACCACACCTCTCAACCCTACCAAATCCTCAGTATTTACTGTTTTTGAGGGCAAAATATTGGGGTGCCAAGAATTCCTGAGTGGCCCCCTTAATTTTTGAATTTTCCATTTTTTTTTTTTGTAGTATTGCCACTTTAAATTTATGGCTGATGTCACCACCCATCACCAGCCTACAGAGGCATGCGTGATGACATCAGCTACTGCCTACTGGACTCGGAGGGAAATAGGGAATATAACAGGAATGGTGGCAGATGTGCATAAGTTTTGCAGAGTCCGCCCACATGTCCCAGCCTCTAGGTAAGAAAAGCATTATCTAACAGGCTATTCTGCTGGGCTGGCCAAGTGTGCAACTAATTTATTTTATCTGCGCCGATCATAAGTCTGGCCATAAGTCCACCACATTAAGCATTACTCAACCATCATTGTTGTATTTTATCCTGTTGTATTTTATCTGTTGGTGTATTTAGATTATTATCTGCAAGCATGCTGGTGTGTTTAGATTAGTTAGATGTGTGTGCTTTCTCTTTGTCTTATCTGCTGGGCTGGCTGGCCAAGTGTGCAGTTAAAGTCCATTGTATCTGCATTGATCATAAGCATTTATCATGCTGCTCAATCGTTGTTGTGTTTCATCTGCTGGTGTATTTAGATTATCTGCAAGCAGTGCTGTGCTTTCTCTTTATTTTATCTGCTGGGCTGCTGCGCAGTTAATTTATTTTATCATAATTCCGTTGCTGATCATAAACTATTTTATTATGCCATTGTTTTATTTGCTGGCTGCAGGCAGTGCAATTAATTTTTTTATCATAAGTCCGTTGCTGTACCAATCATAAGCTATTTTATCACATCATTGTTTTATTTTCTGGCTACAGGTATTATTTATGAATGTGTGTGTGTGTGTGTGTGTGTGTGTGTGTGTGTGTGTGTGTGTGTGTGTGTGTGTGTGTGTAATGCTGCACTTAAGTATACCTGGTGGTTAGAGTTACTCAGGCTCAAACCCTGTGCCTTCGGTACAAGGAGAAAGAGTAGCAAGAGCCTGGATTCCCTACCCACACCACCACTTGTGGCTCTGTGGTCTGTTCCTCTTAAAATCTGTGGTTGTCTAGCAAATTACTGAGAACTGAATTCACTAAATAATGATAGGAAGACTGAAACTTAAATGGGTATCTTTCAGGAAACACATGGTAACACAAAACATTTTATTCTAGCAACTTTTCTAAGATTATAAAAGCAATGTTTAAAATGTGTCCCTGGTTTTGGGTCTTTGTCTTCCTCCAATAAATGTATCTTTTTCCAGATTTCTTGTGCTGCATAGTTCCTCAGGGGGAGAGAAGTTTGGTGCTGCTTATGTCAAGTCTGTTTGTGTTAGTAGCAGAACAGGTACAATACTTGCTTTTGATGCAGAAGGCTGTGGGTTCTACTCCCACAGTATGTAGATGGATTGCTGACACTGTACTGTGTTGTACTTTTAAAGGGGGTGGATGCTGCAGTCCTGAGAATGTCCTCTTTGGTGGAGATACCTAGTAACTATGAACCTGTTATCAGTTTGTCATCCATTCCCTATTGCAATATTAGTAGCTTATAATTTTTAATGTAACAGGCAATTTATTCCTCAAGGGCAACAGGTGCTTTATTTGTAGATGAAACAATGAAAGATAAAGTTGTTTGCTAGCAGCAACCTCTTCATCAGTTACATATCTCTTTAATGTGGAATTATTTAGCTGATTTTTACTTCTGCAGAGATTGTGCCTATTTACTGATACTGGTGGAGTGTAGAAGTTTGAGTAGACTTTTATGATGGAAATGTACTGAATTGAGTAGTTTTGTCATTATTGGTTCATGCATTTTGTTTCTTTGCTTACTGGAAAGATGTTCAAAACAATACATTTAAAACGTGCTCTAACAGGTATGCTGTATTATATAAGGAATATAATTTAATGCAATCAGGAAGGTATATCAAAGAAAACATGTATGTTTAATGTTCAAGGGGCCTGTGATTTGAAAACAGCCCAAACGTAATCTTTATCCGCCACTGGCCAGATGCATTTTCTTTGACTGTGGGTTTCAATGCTGTTTCAATGAATGTAAGTTTACTTTCAAGGGCAGAGAAGTGTTAATGCTAAGTCTATTTTCATTGTGAGACTGTATTGCTTTTTTAGCACATGTCTATTAGTGTTTGAGCTAAAAAATGTAAAATAAAAGTTTTAAATGAAATCCAAATAACCATTGTAGAAGTAACACAGTATGCACATTACAGTGTTTATGGTAAATGGGTCAAAATAACCAAATAATGGGACATTGGAATGGCTGCAGGGGGGAGGGGGGTTGTATGGGGGGGGGGCCCATTTGACCATGATTTTGTGAGAGGGTGAAGGGTGGCAAACTCTGACAGCCCTGGGCGGCACAAACTCTAGCTATGCCACTGATCAGTAGGCCATGGAGAATGACTTTTGCAGGTCCTAGCAAACTATAATATTCTTTTACTAAGATTAGAATATTGCCTACCATTAAATGTCCTACTGCAAGTTACCAAAAACAGAATCCTAAGGTTCATCATCTTTACCCTTCCCAGTGAACATCATTGCTACACATTTCCCAAAAAAAATGGTTACCATTTACTGCAGGGTCTGTAGCCATATTTTGGTTGTCTGTTCTTCAGTTTATGTTTGAAAGTTGGCATCCCACAATTCCATTGGAGTGGGTGGGGTTACATAGTTAAGTAGGCAAATTTTATGTTAAGCAGTATACAGCTTTTTCATGGGCCTTTGTCCTGATTTTTGATGTTTCCAGGTTGAGAGGTATGCTATAAGCATAGAGATTCTCAATGCCTGCTAGAACAAATGTGTGCACATAGTGCTCAAGGATGACTTCTTTTACATATAACCTAGTCTTCAAGGCATGTCAGCTATCATATGACTATAGATGTGTTCAGGGCACAGTTCATTAACAGGCCTTATAAGCAGGCTTTATGATTTAACATAACTCTATGTCCATAATAGGCTGCTATGTCCTTGCTGACATAATAAAAGAGTTTCTGTGCACCTCCTGTCTAATACCTTGCTATATTATAAAGTGGATCAACCTATATAGGAGGAAAGCAATTACATTAACCTCACAGATGCCATAGTGGGCAGTGCTACAAATTCCCTGTGTACAGTATATTCTTTCTAAGCAAACATTTAAATTATTTCAAGGCCTGAAAGTTATGTGCAAAGAGAGAGAATAGAAATGATCTGAGAACTAATCATTCACAGAGGGATCAGTGCTAGCCATATGGTGTTCTTTTCATTACATTATGAAAATTATTTTTTTTCTGGGCTTTACTGTTGGTACATCCATAATCTTCTTAAATGTTGTTGGCAAATTATGGAGATAACTCATCTGAGAATTGAAACTTTTTTTTTATCTCCTGCATTCAGTTAAATTATCTGGAAGTAACTTTCTATATGAGATGCTGGCACACAGGATTCTATACTTATGGAACTCCCTCCCACCCACAATTACCTCCATACCATCATGCACCCACTTCAAAACTTTACTAAAAGCACACCTAAAAACATGCTGGCTATGCCCTTGCAATTCCCACTCTAATATCACCCACCCCATCCAACCACTACCTTTCTTTCCACTCCACTAACTACCTTGATTATAGTAAGCTCAGATGCTCATAAGCCTAGTACTTATACAGCAGGAACTTCTTATTTTAACATTTGTTAATGTCTGTTATGTACTTCACAGATAAAGATTCTAGTTGGCTACTGATGTACTATGTTCTTCTTCTGTAAATATGTTGTAAGTAATTGCTATGTTAAATTGTTAATCGCTATGTAATCCAATGTAACTACTGTCTGTTTATTTTAACTGTGGAGCTTTTCTCCCCGGGCCTCCGCTGAAAATGGACCCACGTCCAGTCAGACACTCCTGGTCAACAAATATAAATAAATAAATAAATAAAATATACTGAATTTATTTATTTATTTATTTATTATTTATTTTTTGTCTGCTGTTAGTGGCAGATGGTGAATAAGGTAGGGGTAGAGGTCTATTTATGGTACCTGTAGTCTTAGTGAGTTTAAGATTCCAGTCAAGTATATGCAAATCAAAACTTAATTGTTGGTCAGTAGTTTCCACTAAACCTGATAAAGGGACAATTTCTTTAAAATCATTTTTTTGGGCATATAGTTTGTACTATAGTTCTCAGGCCTAATCATTATGCAGACTAATTTTTCAACATCAAGATTTGGAAACTTTATTTCATAGAATTTTGTGGGTCAAAGTGTTCCTTGTAGTATGTCTTGATCTATACTCTGGAAAATGATCTTGGTCATTTTTAAGTCATCTGCATGATTACAGATTTTAACTGAATTATTTAACATGAAACCACTCATGTATATGTTAAAGGTTAATGAGGTAAACTTCAGGAACCCCAAAACTCAAAGGATTCCTTGAACTAGTAATTACTTAACCAAACCTTCAAGTCATATGAGTCAATCAGAATTGTGTCCACACAAACATCTTCTCATCCAGGCTCACAGTCTCTGGTTTCTGTAACAATAACTGGTAATGAAAAGCAACAGAGTCTCCGTTGCTTTTTGATCTCCATTGCTTTTACAACCTGTCTTGCTATGTTAAAGGAGTTTAACATAAAAGCAACAGAGAATCTCCATTGAAGAGTTAAATGGGGGTCGTTGTATAAGTAATAATAACCCATGGTTAGCAGCAGCAAAAGCCCTGCTTAACTTACGAAAAACATAATTACCTGAAGGTCACTCTTTTTGACTTTAGCAACATGTTCCCAGAACATAATACAAATCAATGTAGTTAGCCCTCTTTGAAGGCAAAAAATGTTACATCAGCATTTTCTCTGATTCACAGCTCTTCCACTACTAGATACCCAATTAATATTTTCATAATCATGATAACTACGTAACAAAATTAACTGAACCTAATAATTGTTATGGCAACTCTCTGTATTATCAAAAGTCCAAGTCCTGGAATTCCATGCCTCAGACAATATTAAATTCTAGCAACACATCCAGATTTAAACTACTGCTTAAGGAACACCTAACCAACAACTGGCTTTGTTGCTGCACTAATCCAGGCTGATCATTCTGTCCTAGCTTGTTCTTACAAACAAAAATCTCTTTTCAGTTACTATATTATAACTTCCAGACTATACCTTCATTCACTGAATTCCAATTTCTCTCTACCTGTCTCAAACTCACTAATCATTTTACCCTTTTCTTCCCTTCGCAAGCTTCTTACAGTGCGTCATATTCCCTCCTTCTTGTACTTCACCTGAATATCCCCTTTGCTATAACTGTTAGAATAAGTAACATTGCCGTAACAACAGCTTGCTACATTTTTGTGCCATATGTGTATCTCATAAATATTTACTACCAGTGCCATGATATTTATCTGCTGATCAGTCATTTGTCTGTGATGGCACAAGCTATTTCGTGCTAGTCTATTTGTTAACTTTTTTTCCCATTATGTGTTACTCTCTCAGTTTTTCTTATTCATGTATAAGCTACTTACTTCCTCTATTTACCAAAATTATGTATTCTTGATTGTTATTGATTTCTTGTATTGTTTGTAATGTGTTCTTTGCAAAGGAGCTTTTCTCTCCAAGCCTCCATTGAAAATGGTTCACTAGCCCAGTCGGACATCCGTGGTAAACAAATGTAAAATAAATAAATATGGCCTAGCTTTGGATCCTTCAGTCTTGTATTCTGGTACAACTATTACCTTCATCCATTCACGTCACAGATTGTTCCTAGAATGTTTTATTAAAAAGGGGCTATACCTTCTGTTAATTCTCTCAGTTGTTGGCTTGCTTTGTTGTTAGGACCACTTTGTTCACCATAAACTTCATTAAAGCTTGAGACACCTGTTATAACATTACTATTTCTTTACCTTTATTTCTGATTAATGAGTTGACTTTACCCAATTTTGATTTAGTCAGAAGACCATACATGGTCCTAAGTGCTTGCAGACTGATGGAAAGCTGTTCTGTTCTATTTCCTCTTTCAGAATAATGTCATCAAATCGTTTTGTCAAGAAATGATGGGAGTTCTTTATTCTTTTAAGTGGCACCAACAATCAGCTTTAGTTCTTCTTTCTTCTTATGAAGTGTTTTGTTTTGTGATTTTCTTTTGGATTTGTCATGACTAGAGACAATTTTGGACTCCACAGGCTTTTACTGCCTGCCTTCTGGTTTTATATCTTAAACATATTATGTGTGGCTGCATGAGAGACATGACAAACCAAAGCTCAGAACTCGGGAGTGAAATAACAAAAGTGCAAATTGTAAATCTAGTACTGAAAGTCAAAACTTACTATGTCTGCTTGTTACAGTGGCAACACTGGGTCTGGATTACATATCAACTCAGGATGCTGGAAGCTTGAGTGGCTAACCACCAGTTTACCTACACCGAGGGGGGTGCATGTGGGAATTCCAGGCACCATGCTGCACTGTGGCAGTGTTTGTAGATCAAACACTAGTTTTCACACAGACAAATATGTGCATATCTGAAGTCAGTGTATCATGTACTTGAATTCCCATATTTCTGTTCTCCTGATATTGCATGGCCATCCCACAGGGAACCCTAAGTAATAAAAAACAAAAAGTCTGGTATTACAAAAAGATGACTCAACAGATGTATACTGCAATCTTTTCTCTTTCCTTTAAAGTTGGATATTGATCTAGCAGTTGAAAAACAATTGGGGGGGGTGCAATCTGAGGGTCTTGGTGGACTCCCTTAAATAGATCTGAGGTACTTAAATAGGTGCATTCTTCCTTAACCTTAGACAGTTTATTTTTCATATAGTAATAAACCACTGCAGGTACTAGGGCTGACTCCTAAAGCAAGAAATTAGTCTTTGAGCAGGGAGTGGCCTACGAGATCCAATGCTTCGGCCAGGTCAGTGAAGACTGATACTTTTGTTTAGTAGAATGCCATCAGTAAAGATCTAATGTGTAATAATGGCATTATATTCTGCCCAAAGCCATGCCAATATCCTGAAAACATTATATATGTTTTGAATATAGTCAGACAGTTGGATAAACATAACTTTTTCCTAGTAATTTCCTTACTACTGAAAGTACAGCAATAGGGTGAAAGTCTGTTGAAGTTCAGGCTTTAGATTTTTTGACTAGAAGTTGTATTATTGTGCTGTTCCATTTGGAAGGCATAGCGCCACAGCATATGTGAATATTACATTTATAGTGTAATGGGTTAAGTTAAATTTTCTGCTGGATTCATGAACCATGTTTCCAAGGATTCAGACTCTGGTGTACCATCAGCTGGAATTTTTTCTAGTTAGGTCTCAATTGTTTCCTTTTAATGCATTTTTGGTAGAACTGGGACTGTATTAGTGAATGGTAGCTTCATTTATCATATTGCTCAATGTCTTGGGGCTTCTGGGAGATTTGTGAATTCATACAGGAGGTCTGTCTGTGACAGGCCAGTTGTGTAGTGAATAGCAACAGGTTGTTAGAAAATGAACTTGTTTCCAAGACTGCTTAGGCAGCTAAGCAGGCTTGACTGTTTGGACTCGCTGAAAAAATTTTACCTATAAAGTAATTTATCTGGCTAAAAGTGGTTGGAGCTTTTTTACCACTGAACTCAGGTTTTGTCCCTATGTTCCAGTAACATTTTGCATGCGTCATCCATGATTGTTTTGGGTTGTGCCATCTGTTAATTATGGTAATGAACTGATCTGCATTGCACGATGAAGAGTACATTTTCTATTACATTAGTAGCCAGTCTAAATCTTCCCTGTGGAAATCGGTGTCCCTGTTCACAGACGCAAGGAGATCTTTTTGTCTGGAAAATATATTGGGTGTTTAGATCTGAAGGATATTTGTAGAGAAGAGAAATATTTGTAAAAGGTTAGGGATGCTAATAAGTACTAGTGAAGGGTCACTTAAGAATGGTGACACAATGGTTACACTGGTTATCTCACTGCATATATTAATTGCCATAAGTCTGATTATCGGAATAAAAAGTGGGTCTTGTAGCTTTCTTAACATTTGTATTAGACAACAGACTGAAAGCAACTCATTAGTACTGGTGCCGAAAGGTCCTACATGTTATAGAACAAAAACCCATCAGATTACTATGTTTTTGAGGGGATAGCTTGAAGAAAAGTCCTAGTTATGAAGCACTAGATGTCTTCTTGTATAGCGAGATGAAACAGCTGAAGCATGCGGCCTTTATTTAATGTTAATTTGAATAATTAGTCAGTTGAGATTGTATTTGTTAAATGTTTTTATTGACTGCATATACTTACTTGCAGGATAATTTTGTAAAGCAACAGTGTGTTACACACCATGGGCAGATTCCAAAAGAAAGTTGTGGACAGAGCAGCATGCTAAAGGAAGACATCAACTCATCACTGATGAACGTGATTTCATAACAAATGTTAAAACAAGACCAAGTAATTATCTATTCATATCAAATAATTATAGACTCTGTGTACACCTGCTACATTCCAAAGCATAATGAGTACAAACAATGCAACTTAAATGTGATAAAATACTTCACCAACAACTTTCTGACAACATTAGGTGGAAGCCATATGTATTTTATCTTAGTGGCACTATATTTCACATATTCCAAGGGAATCCTGCTGAATCTGCAAACCTTAAAAAATGCAACTGGCATTTAATGCACTACAGCAGGCTGGGATACTCCAAGCCATACTACAGGACAATCTGCAAATGCACTCAGAAGGCAAGCGGGCAGCTAGGTGTGAAGCTAGGCCATGGTTAAGCCAGTTCTCTAACCAGGAAATGACATATTGATATAGATTAGATGCAGAGCTGGTGCTGGCTGTGTACAGGACATGTATACACCATGTGTATGCTTGCAGTCTGAGGGGTAACCCAATACCGGAAGAAACAAAAGTGTGCTGAAGTTTAGATATACTGGCCTCTGGGACATTTCAGCAGCTGCCAGTCACGTGCTTTCATAGTACCTAGCAGCAATGTGCACCAAAGTGGATGAATATATCCACTTTCCCACAGCACCGATGAAAAGTAGAATGTCATGCAACAGCTCTGTGTCATAGAAACGTCTCCTTATCTTTGGTGAAAAAGACTGCACCCACATCCCATTTAAAACCCCAGCTGTACCTTATGCTCAATGATGTATCAACAGAAAAGGATGGCCATCACCCAGTTGTCAGGTATTGTGCCCAGCAGATAGCCTCATTAAGAATATCATGGCAACACACAATGTTAGTGTGCATGATGCTGCAATAGGAGGGAGAGTACTCTGTGGGCTGTTTTCCAACATGGTGAAATTCCTGAGGGACTGCTTAGTAAGTACAAGACTACAGCTATGAATTAATCAGAATATAGACCTGTCAACAGTAAGCATGAGGACTAAATATGTGTTTTCTCCTTCCTACATACAGGTGACTGCAGTTATCCACAGGTGCTTTCGCTAATAGTGCCATATAGAGCATCATCAGCCCCTGCGGTGGATGCAAACAACAGAGCACAATGTGACATGAAACACCACTAAGCATGTGTTTGCCATGCTGAAAGCAAAATACAGATGTCTGGAGATATCAGTGCGTTCAATATTTATTTATTTTTATTTTATTTTTCATTTCTTTACCGGGAAAGTCTGACTGGGCAAAGCCCGTTTTTAGCGGAGGACCAGGGAGAAAAGCTCCACATAAAGAAAATACAGCACAGAGATATGTAACACAAACATATTAAATTGAAAAGAAGTATAAACAAACTTACAATATTCAAATAAATGCACATGTGAAATTTGTACAATAGTAATTCAGAACATTTGGGCATAGTACAAGTTAATACAGAAATCAGAGTAACAACAAAAATATGTATACATAGATAATCCAAGTTAGCATTAATAATAATTCACTGTGTATGTCAACAGACATTGAGTATATTAGTAGGGAGAGAGAGAGAGATTGAGAGAGAGGAGAAGTCAGATATGGATGGAAGTGCACAGCCAGGGATATTGCATGAAGATCGCCATGTATCTGAGAAATACATTTTGAGTAGTTTCTTAAATTGGGTTATGTTGTTAGCAGATCTGACATTGTGGGGTAAAGAGTTCCAGACTTTAGAAATGAAGCAAGAATAAAGGAATTGTCCTGCAGAATTATTGGCTTTAGAGACCTGCAGTAAAGATTTATTTGTTGAATGAAGTGAGCGAGTGTTAGAGTAGGGAAGTAATAGGTATCGAAGAGCTAGTATCTTTTCAGGGTTATAGAGTAGCTTGTGGGCCATGATTAACTGGTTATAAGCTAGATGATGTGGAAATTCCAGCCAGGGAAGTTGCGTCAGAGACAGACAGTGATGGTATATCTAAGTAGAACTAGTGGCAACTTAGCAATTTTGTTGTAGCAAGTATTTAATTTTTCCAAGTAAGTTTTTTCAGGTTGGTAAGGATGGGAGAGGCATATAGCAAAGTTGCCAGGAGGTGTGTTCTTGCAATGGCAACTCTAGAGAAGTCTGTTAAGAATTTATTTCTATAGAGGGTACCCATCTTTTTATGTACTTTCTTAATTGTTTGTAAAATGTGAGAGTTTAATCTTAGCTTATAATCTTTTAAGACTCCAAGCTGTTTGGTAACAGATTCGGGAGTGATTTTTGTGTTGTTTTTGGATGTGATATGGAATGTTACAGATGAGTCAAATGATTTAGAAGGTTGAAAGATCATATGTTTTGTTTTGTTGGGATTGAGTATGAGCTGAGAGTTTGACAACCAGTCCTCAATTTCACTAAAGGCCTGTTGTGTTCTATGCTGAAGTTGTTGCATAGTAGGGGCTGCACAAATTAATGTAGAATCCTCTTGGTATTGGATAATGGTAGCTTGCAAAGTAACTGAGTTGAGGTTGTTAGTAAAAAGACTAAAAAGAATTGGGCCAAGAATGGAGCCTTGTGGGACCCCAAGGGCAATAAGGAGGAGTGGTGAGAGGTCATTATGCCATTTGACAGCCTGCTGATGACCAGTTAAGTAACTTTGGAAGCAGGAGAGACTAGAGTGACTAATGTTTAGGTCGGAGAGGATAGTCAAAAGTTTTGTTATGGGAAACAGTGTCAAAACCCTTAGACATGTCAAGGAAAACTGATGAGACAAAGTTACCAGTGTTCCTATAGTGGTTAATCGTATTGGTGAAGCTGGGAAGAGCCATAGTTGTACCGTGAGAAGGTCTGAAACCATGTTGGGAAACAGCTAGTAAGTTATTAGGTGCAAGGTATTTTATAAGTTGTAAATGTATGCATTTGTCCAAGAGTTTGGAAAGTGGGGAAAGAATAGAAATGGGTTTGTAGTTAGCAAGTTCAGTTGATAATCTTCCTTTGTGCAGGGGAATTATGTGGGCAAGTTTTCAGAGAGAGGAAACATAGCTTTCAGTAATTAAGTGGTTAAGCAGGATAGAAACAGGGTAGGAAATAACGTCAGGTGCTATTTTTAGAAATTCTTATGGAAGGCCATCTGCTGCAATTGTAGTGGGTTTTAGTTTATTTAAGAGTTCCTCCATAGTTTTGGTGGGGATGACATAGAATGAGAAGGAACAATTTATATTGTTGTTGGGCTGGGTGCTGTGTGAGTATTAATAGGGTTTGTTTTAGTAAGAGCTAGAATGCTTTCTGTAAAGAATTTATTAAATTGTCCAGCAACAGTTCCTATGATGGTGGGTAATGTGGGGGAGGGAGAAGTAGTCTCACCAGGATGGAGAATATTATTGATTGTAGCCCAAAATTTCTGCAGGTTTTTTTTGATACTTAAGTTGCATGCTAGTATAGTAGTTATTTTTCTTTTTCTGATTTGATGTTTAACATTATTTCTAAGTTATAGGAGGATTACATGAGCTACCTGAGTTTTGCTAGTATGTCATGAGATCCAGGCCTGGTCCCTTAACTTGAGGAGGGTTTTAGTTTCAGGAGTAAGTCATTGTGCATGATTGAATTTAACATAAACTGTTCTGGGAGGTGTCATACTGTTGAGGATGTTGAGGAAGGTGTTATTGAAGTGATTGACTGCTGCATCTAGGGATAAGGTTTTCAGTAGGGACCAGTTGCACTGCTTTAGAGTGTAAATTAGCACCTGTGGGCTGAAGTTTTTTTATTGCGTATTTGATGGTAAACTATGTGCTTAGAGTGGAAGATGTGCTCTCTTAACAGATAGGTAGGTATGTGGTCACTAATGTTATCTGGTAGGCAACTGGTGTTTAGGTAGTGGGAGAGTTTGTTTGTCGGGACCCAATCAAGAATAGAGTTCCTATTAGACTTTTTGGCAATTCTGGTAGGAGTTTGTGTAATTTGTGAGAAGCCAAAGAGATTGATGTAGTTGTTTGGATTTTTGGAGTTACAATTTGACCAGTCAGTGTTCAGATCACCCAAAATAACTGTTTCTTGTGAGATAAGATTGATGATACTTTGGAGGATTTGTTCTGTAGTAGTTATATTGTTTCTAAGTGGGATATACATGGCAGCCACAGTTATATGCTTATTAGAGTTAATTTGTAATTTGCTAAGAAGTAGGTTAGTGTTACTAGGTATGGCTATATTTAGATCCAAAGGTTGTACGTTTAAGTTATTTTTAAATAGAATAGCTACTAGCCCACCTTTTTTATTAGTTCTGTCAGTACGAAGTATGCTATACCCAGAAGATCTGATTTAAATATTAGGAATATGAAGTTTAAGCCACGTCTCAGGATGACTACATCTGGGCAGTAGTGTGATAGAATAGGCTCAGGTTCATGGAGTTTATTAATTAGACTTTGGGCATTCAAGTTGAAAAATAATAGATCTGAGCTTTTATGATGTATGTTAAAGAGGTTTGAAGTGTGAGTGTTGGTAAAGAGGAGTTGGTTTGGCCCTGCATTTGGGCGTATGCCACCACTGGTTAGAAGTTTTGTGGCTACATAAGATTTTATTTGCATCCAAAATGTGATGTGCTTGTGATATCTGAATGTAATGCTTTTTGTAGGTGTACTGACAACAGTAACTCTATGAAACTGTTGGACTAAGTTAGAAGTGTCGAGGATGTTAGATGATATTTTAAAATGAATTGTTTACTTAGAAGTTTGGTAGTACATAGTATGTTTATGGTTACATTTTGATAGGACTAGTGGAAAATGGTAAGAGGTGAAATAAGAAGTTAAAGTGAGAAGTGCGAGTATTAAGATAAAATGGATAACAGACTTGCAAGTAATAGTGGGAAAGATAAAGCCCTTACAAATAGTGTGAACTGCTATAGTAGGACATATATGTGAAATAAGATTAAATATTATTTAAGGTGAATAGAGCATGTTTATGTGAATGAAAATTCAGTGAAATGTGATAATTAAAAATTATGTAGGGCAATAAAAGAGACAAATAGAGACAGTAAGTGAAGGATCACACAAATTAGATAGTTATAAGCAAGAGTAAAGGTCAGTGAAATAATGGGAAAGAAACAGGGTTTATTAAAGGGTATCAGTTAACAAGTAAGAAAGGCTGATAGGAAGTGATAGGTTATTGGTTGGGGATGAGATGGGAGGGTTTAGGGTTCAAATAAATGTAATTGTAATGGGGTGGGTGGGAATAAGGGGGCAGGAAGGGGAGTGGAGTGAAGCCCGAGTGTAGCGAGGGTGAAATGGAGGAGGCAGAAAATAGATTGGTTAAATAATGCTGAACCAAGTATTAACAAGCAAGGTAATGACGCTTGAACTAAATTACATAAAGGAGCATGTTACTGGTGTCTAACTGAGTGTGCAAGCCACAGATTTAAGCAACTAGTTGAAAATATTTTTTTTTAAAAAGGCTGTAAGATTTCTTGATGGAATAATACAGCATTTACATCATAAAACAGATAGGGATTAACATGCAAAGCATACGATGAGTCAGGCAGCCTGTGTTCTCAATCTAGCAGCAGTGAAGATTAATTCATGGATGACTACTGTGTGCATAAGGATATGCATTTCTTTAGAGCAAAACCAAGGTTACAAGTTTAGCTGAAAAAGTGTAGAAGGCAAATAATTAGAATCGAGTTTAGCAATTTAAGTTGAACAATTAATACATACTACGGTGTAGCATAAAAAAATAACTAGTAGTGCAATTCACTCATTAGTGTAGTTCCAGCCAAAGAAACTGCAGTTATTATCACTAAATAAAAAACACAGGAAAGATTATTGACTAAATTCTGCTCGACTATCAATTGGTAATACACTGGTCGACTAAACACAGAACAGAAATCAAACATCTATTATTTCAAAAGCTAATATTTCAGCCGTACAATACACTAATTCAGTGCAATAAAACTCAATAATCTACACTATTAAATAAATCAGGACTGGCAATTCCTGCACAGGAGCAGAGATATAAAAAAAACAAAACAAAAGTCAGTGTAAATCTAGATGCATGTCCGGATTGCACAGGCCATTACTACAGTATAATACACCTCAGACAGCAACATATACATCAACAGAAGAAAAAAATGAACATGGTAAACTAGTTAAAAGCTCTCAAGTTAAACCCAAACAGCACTGTATGACTTACATGGCGAGCACACTATGCAGTTAGAACTACAGAAATTAATCAGCCTGTAACACAAACTAATTGGGATTTTAAAAGTGGCACCCAAAGAGTTTCTGCTATTAGTAAACTCCTGCAGACCTCGGGAGGGGAGGGGTTATGAAATGTCCAGCAGGTTGCTAGGATGAACAGTACTTACAAACTGTGCAATGCAGGACCTGGTTGCTGAAGCCAAGCAAAGTAATAAAAAATTTAACTATATTAGAAGCATGAAAACCCTAAACCACGAACGCTCACATGAGCGAAAATGCCGGTGATCGAAGTTGCTATTGTGGGGGGGGGGGGGGCTGTGCCCCTCACACCCCCGCTAACTATATATTCTAATTCTGAAGTTGCACTACAGTGAGGAAAGGGCAAATATCCCACTCCTCACTGTAACATGACCCCGAAGTCACACTTTCGATTCCCGGCATTTTCGCTCATGTGAGCGTTTGCAGTTTAGGGTTTTCGTGCTTCTAATATAGACCCATAAAAAAAATAAGTTGGCTAAAAACACAGGTTGGTGCAGGGCACAGATAGGTTAAATAATGTTGAACCAAGTATTAACAAGCAAGGTAATGACGCTTGATCTAAATGACATACAGGAGCATGTTATGGGTGTCTAACGGAGTGTGCAAGCCACAGATTTAAACAACTAGGTGAAAATAATTATTTTCGTTTAAAAAGGTTGTAAGAATTCTTGTTAGAATAATACAGCGTTTACATCATAAAACATATAGGGATTAACATGCAAAGCATATGATGAGTCAGGCAGCCTATGTTCTCGGGTCTATATCACCACATCGAATGGTGATAAGTTTGAACGCCCTTTATTCGAACCAAAAAGTCTGAAATCCCTAAACAGAGAACTAATGGAACAGTGATTTTTTCCCCAGAGAAAATAATCGTTGCTCCGTGAAAAAGAAAAATCACAACTTACCCCCACCCCCCTACTTAAATATAGCAACTCCAAGTTCGCACTACAGTGGAGGAAATAGCAAAGCCCTGAAGACAGCCCACCAATTTTTTTTCCCTGGGAAAAAAATCGATGTTCCGTAACTTTGCAGTTTAGGGCTTTTGGACTTTTCGGTTCAAACAAAGGCGTTCGAACTTATCACCATTAGATGTGGTGATATAGACCCTGTGTTCTCAATCCAGCGGCAGTGAAGTTTAATTCTCGGATGACTACCATGTGCATAAATTTCTTTAGAGCAAAACCAAGGTTACAAGTTTAAATGGCGAGCACACTATGCAGTTAGATCTAGAAAAATAAATCAACCTGTAACACAAACTAATTGGGATTTACAGTACACACTAGATAAGGCATCACAGATGGTTACCATGAGTGCCATGCTACCCAGCATGAAAACAATAAAACATGGTGGCTTACCAGCTATGGGTATTGATGACCTATCCCAAGAACTCCAGATGTCTGATGATGACATATCAAAGCTGGCACAAGATGATCAGGAGGATACAGCAGTGAGAAGAAACAAGAGTGGGCAAAGAAGGATGCAGCCATATGTCATAGCTCAGGCAATATGGCAGCATCTGACACACATCTTTGAATGAGGACAGGCCACATGTACAAATGTACACAGACTGAACAGTGATGTTCATGTGTTGCCCCACAACAGGAGCACAGAGTATGATTAATGGAAAAAAAAACATTAGTTTTCCACACTGATCATCATACACAACAGAAGCATAAGGTATATCAGTAATAACTTATATATAACATGCAGCAAGGAACAAATCTGGATATATACAGAGGATGCATCACTGTAGAAATTATCTCTGCAAGGTACATCACCAAAGAGGACCACACTGAAAAATGTGCGGGATGCAGGATGCGAGCACAACAGAAGATCTTGGACAGGCAGGATATCATCATACATATAATTAGCATGGGAAGGTAGCCATAAAATAGCCAATAGCACAAGAAATCTAGACCCATGCAGTGTATGGGAATATATCTACACAAATATAACTGAAAAGCAGGGGCCGTACACTCAGACTGATGTATCACACATAACATTGTGTGATGTGTAATAGTGTGATACAAGACAGTAAACAGCATACAGCAGCATGATTAATTACAAAGATCCCAAGGACTGGCCAAAAAGAAAATTCAGATAAACAAGCCTCACATTCCATGCTCAGTGGAGAGGTTATTGCTGAAATATGACTCAGAGTTGAGAATACGTTCAAACATACAGACCATCAATGACGGTGACTACACAACAGACATGGAACATGCATCAATTTTGGGGACAGAGCAACAGGTAAACATAAACATGCATATGGAATTAGTGAGAAATGGGAAGGCACACATGGAAACTACTTGTCACCATGGGGATTGAAAATAGAAACATGTCCACAGAAGAGCAGTAAGTGTTGAAGGTGAGGCATGTGCAGGACCATATAGACATGCTGTAAGTGACATGGGTATGCATACAGAGTACAGGAAATGGCAGACTCCAAAGAAATGTCTAATATAGCAATCAGTGTTGGATGAAAAAGATAACATACTGTTAATTATGGAAATATGTACTACATGTCAACTACCAAGAGATGCAAACATAGAAACATGTAGATAGTCACATATAAAATTATTTTTGTCAATATTTGTACTAATATATACCAATGACTAATACATACTACATATCACAGCTTGCAATTTGTCCTTAGGGTCAGAATAAAATGATCAGAAAAACTATGTGCTATCAGACATTTTGAAAAGCACCTACAGATAGATTAGTCAGTGGTCAGCACAGTGGTCATCATTGCTACTGGGTCAGAATGACACAACAGGACACACACTGGACCAACAGTCATTGATACTCAAATGCAGTCCAGGGCACCCACACTTACAGCTCACACCATGGTCCTGGTTGTTCATGTCACATTTGGAAACACTCAGCCACTCTGCTGCACTGAGCAAAGTGGCCAGTGGTGGCACTAGCATTTTGGGACACAGTGTCAGTGTGGGTAGGGCAGTATTGCCATGTGTCTGTCTGGAAGTGACTGCTGTGTTCGGAGTTGAATGTCCTCCAGTAGATTTGCATGCACATTGCATCACAGATATTGATGTCCGAGGGCCATTTGTGTGTCTAATCAGAGGGGGTCTGCCTCTCCTCACAGGAGGTAATCTGCTCAGTACAGTTTGGGCACAAAACACCTGATTCATACTATGGCACTGTTCTCAACAGAGCATACAACAGACACCACACTATTGTGCTGTGCAGCCGGTGCTGCCATGACCTCTCTATGCCTGTGCTACTGAATTTCATGTAACACATGAGCCCATTGTGCCACACAATCAATGAAGAGAGCAGGTATACACAGGTCAGAGCCATGATGTCACTATGAGCATTCATTTGCCTGTAATAGTAGGCGGAGACCCTCTGACACTTGTCCATGCACATCAGCTACACTCTCAGATATAGTGCATCGGACAGTAGCAAGCTGTCGTGGGGAAGATTCACCATCATTACAAGACTCTACATGAGGCAGTGGGTCATGGCCATCATGTCTGTTGTCTGATGTCCCTACATCATCAGAATGGCTGGACACATTATCCTCCCTATCAGAGGCTACATCATGAGCCACATGGCTGTCCCCTTCTGTGCTGGACAATGAACTCAAAGCAGTGGCCCATGTGCCATTGCTAGTACTTTCAGAGTGAGGGCATCACATCCCACCTCAGGATCAGCAGATCCTGATGGAGGAGGAAGGTATTGGGCATGCTGCAAAAACAGACAGATGACACATGTCTAATTTAAGGCATTTTATAGTCTCCGTTGCCTTTTTTTGTGCTATTCCTATTTGTTTTTCTTATTTTTAGTTGTAAATTTGTAAATAGAACTAGTGGTAATTAACCCAGCCCCCCACCTGGTATTTTACATTACACAAGCAATCTGATATCTCAATCTTTTGACTGTTGGACACTTTTGCATCCAGGGAAATATATTTAAGCTACAATTTGTAACTGCACTTATCTTACCATTTAAATCAGTTTTGTGTGTTTGCTCTTTATCTGAAGTTAAATCTATTAATTTAAGGCATTTTTATAGTCTGCATTACTTTTTGGTTTCTGTGCTGGGCCCTGGTGTCTTTCTGAATTTGTTGTAGCTAGTTGGAACTACTGCCAGTGGTAATGAACTAAGCCCCCTGCTATTTTACATTACAAAAGCAGTCTGCCATCTCAGTCTTGGGACTGCTGGAAACTTGGAAACTTGGTAACAAAGCATTTGAACTACATTTTGCACCCAGGGAAGCAGATTTAAAGTATATTTATAATTGCACTTATCTTACCATTAGATCAGTTTGTGTATTGTTTGCTCTTTATCTTTCTAAAGTTAAAGCTAGTAATTTAAGGCACTTTTTTCTGAATTGGTTTTCTTCCCATCCTCCCTATTCCTATTGTGCTTTTATACTTGGAGGCTTTTGAGATGCCTACACCTACTGTAAACATGGCCTTGGAATCTTCTGTATACCTGGTGCTAGAAGCTCCTCCCAGTCTCATCCCCTCTGCTGATGTTACTGGCTCCTGACAGATGAAACTGGGAATGCCCACCCCTTAGACTCTTAGTGTACTTTGAAATTGCCTTAAAGTATGTGTGCTCCTCATTGCTGGCTTATCTACCTTTGAATCACCTTGCAATTACTTGTAACTAGTTGTTAGACTTGTTTCTGGTACGTTTTCTCTTGTGGCTAACTAAAATGTGTTTTTACATTAAAAAAACTGGGATTGCTATTCTAGTGGGGGTAGAAAGGTAGGATGGACCGTTCAAGTTGGGAAACACACAATGGGGGCTTAAAGTGACATTTACTTGTTAAAGCTAGTTGGTACCTTTTCATGTCTGGCCAACCTAAGTACATTTTTAAATTAAGGAGACTGAGAATGCTTTTTTATTGGCAGTGGGTAATGTAGCCTGATCTGTCTGAGTTGGAAAACAGACAGGGAGACTTTAAGTGAGAATTACTTGTTAAAACAAGTTATTTGATTTGTTTTCAATACCTTTTCACTTTTGTCTACCTAAAGTGTGTGTTTATTTTAAGCAGTCTTGGACTGCAATTATAGTGGGAGTAGAAAAGTAGCCTGGTCTGTCCAAGTTGGGAAACACACAAGAGGCTTAAAGTGACAAGTAGTTGTTGTAGTTAGTTGGTACCTTATCACTTTTGACTAACTAAAGTCTTTTTATTTATTTACGCTAACAAGACTGGGACTGCTTTTCTAGTGGCAGTAGTAATGTAGCCTGTTCAGTCCAATTTGGGAAACCGAAGTGGAGGTTTAATATGAGAGTGTTTCATCAGCCAAGGGGCTTTTTAGGGACTTAGTTCAGTGTTAATCTGCACTTGAAAGTTACTTTTGCTGTGCTTTTCATTAAGAAGTTCCAGGATCATCCATCTTGTGGCAGAAGGTGTCTACCTGGACTCTCTTAGTTGGGAGGCACTTCAGGAAGCTCAAAGTGTAGTTGTTTATTGGCCAGTGGGCATGGGAGTTAGTTTTCAGTTTTTTTTTGTCAGATATAAATTAGATGCATTTTCACAGAGTTGTTCATCACTCAGTGGCAGTTAGCAGTACCCTGTATAGTAACAAACTTATAAAGCTAGTCCTTAGGACTTTAACCCATAACACAGAAAGACTTTGCATGGAGCTAAGCTAAGGACAGCTAGCTAGAGCATCAAACAGCACTAAGATCACAGCGCTAACATCTAGACACTACTCAGGTGACCCCATATAATAGCCCAACACTAATACAGGTCTTCAAAATATGGATTTGTATTTTCCTGATGTGTCTGTGGCTATTTTGGTAGGTATGAGACAATGTAACAATTGTCTCATGTAAATAAACTAGCACGTTATGCAAGAAATGTACATACATAACTTTCTTGGAGACAAAAATCTTACTTATAAACAAGATTGTCAAGAAAACACACACTACGTCCTTTACTCATGTTGCTCACTACACAAACAGAACTTCACATGCTGAGTCACTGAAAAAAAAACCTCTCCAAGCCTCAAAGGCCTCCTAAGATATCAAACTGCAACACCTACTCTCAGCAATCACTAAAGCACACACCAAAAGTGAATCTATATTAACTCAGTGAAAACCCACTTCAATGGATGGCATTTCATTGGAAATGCCATTCACTGAATTATGCTCTTGTGGGGGGGCTGCACCCCCCCCCCCAGTAATTATATATACCAACTCCGAGATCGCACTACAGTAAGGAAAGGGTAAATTTTCCAATCTTCATCTCAGAATGAACAGTTCAACAAACAGTATGTTTGATGTGAATGGACTGAAAATGCCATTCACTGAACTGATTTTTGATGAACTAACAGCGACCCCCAAGAACAAAGCACATAAGACAAGCAAGCACTTTACCTAGTACTCTTGTCATAGGGGATTCTGTTTTATGACACACAGATAATTCTCTCACGAGGCAGGACAAGGGGAATATAATGGTTAATTGCCTGTCTGGAGCTAGAATCTGCAATGTCACACGTACTCAAGTCACTGCACCGCAGGTACCAATTTGCTAGTATCATAGTTAATGTGAGTGTAAATGACCTGAGGCATACCTCACTGGACTATGTGAAAAATACTTTATGGATCTCTCTGAATATGTGTCACAGACAGGTATGTGCCTTGCATTGAGCAAAAATCTACTTTCACCAAAGATGTTGCCACAGTATGAACAGAAAATGATTGATTTAAATAACTGGCTTTGTTTCTGGTGTCACTCTAGGGGAATGCAATATTTAGCAGAATAGGAGGACAAAGCTAACAAACCTCTTTGCTTTCCCAAGGATGGTCTGCATCTGATCCACCCTTGGCTTTTGAATACTCTAGCAGTGGAAGGCTACACTGCCCACATGTTTAGACCACCAACAGAAACACAGACATGTGCTAAAAGCAGAATTGTCTGAATATATGTTAGCAGCAAATACAATTCAAAGCAGGTTCAACATGATGATGCCGTGGAGTACACCCATGCCCAAATCTCCATAAACAATGCTCCTTACAATTTCTGGCCAACTACAGGTTGCCTCCTATGACCCATGAAGCTCATACCTTATGTAGACCTACAACAGGCACTCACCAAGCAACAAAATACCCTATTCATGGGTGAAGTTAACTACCCTTCTACAGACTTGGAAACATACACTGCCTCTAACTCAGAGGCACAACCTTTCCTGGACTTTATCAACACAAACACCCTGGACTGGATAGTGTACTCTCCAACAAGAGAATCAAACATATTGGATCTACTATTTACCAACATGGGAGAGTGTTGCACCCCGAGGTCACATCCTCATTGGTAAAATCAGACCACAAAGCTGTCTTCCTTGAAATAAAAGTCAGACAAGAAAACCCAAATAAACCCAGGTAGGAACTATTGTAAAGCAAACTTCATCTTATTAAATTAAAGTTTGTCAAAGTTCTCGGCTCCTCTAAATCCTGAGAACACAGCTACCTATGCAGAATTATTTGCAGAAACCCTTTACAAACACGTAAACTGCTGCAGTGAGGCTGCTGAACCTGCCAGAAGTAAGCCCAGCTCTAACACCAAACCAAACCATTGGTGGAATCCTTAAAATAACAAGCTATATAACAAAAGAAAACAGTCATAGCCTAAATCAGAAAGAGCAACTCTCATATAGACAAAACCTCCCTATTTCAACTAAACAAAATATTTAGAGGTCTAATAAAGTCCAACAAGGCTAATTAGGAGGACAGGATAGCTTCCCTGGCTAAGGACAATCAAAAGGCCTTCTTTAGCTATGTCAGGAACCTTAAAGTTAACAATCAGCAGTGTGCAGAACTGGTGGTAAATGGCACAACCTTCACTGACCAGGGTGACAGAGAAAATCTACTGGATGATAAATTTAAGCTCTAACTTCACCATCCATTCCCCTCCACTATTCCCTTTGAAATTCCTTCTGTTATATCCCCCCAACTATCAATGTGGAGCAGGTTGTGGAGGTTTTTGCTAAGGCCAAAAACACTGCTTCAGTGTGGCCCCAAAATATCCCCAGTAGCCTCCTAAGTAGCCTAAAACATGATGTAGCAGGACCACGTGAGGGACTCTTCCACTACTGTCTCAAAACAGGTTACATGCCAGGTGAATGGAGGGCTGCAGACGTCATCTCTTTTTATAAGGGTGGACTATCAACTGATCCCAGGACCCATCAGTCTGACAAGTCTAATATGCAAAACCATTGAATGAATTAACATGGAAATGATCAAGGACATTGGCAACCTAAAGACACTGGACCCATCTCAGTCTGGCTTTGTTAAGGGAAGTTCTTGCCCACTTAACCTGACTGACTTCATTCAGAGGGTCATTATGGTTATGGATGAGGAGAAAATTGTACATACCAGCTACCTTGACCTGGCCAAGATGTTTGATATAATACTCCACTCAGGTATTGCTGACAAACTCTCCAAACTAGGCATATGGGCCCTCTCCTGTTTGGCATCTACCTCTTGGAAGTCAAGGCTAATGTCAAAAGCTTCTGGTTTACCAAGTCTGCAGATGACTGCGAAGTGGGAGTGATCATAGATTCCTCCCAACAACACTAACATCCTAAAATAGGGCCTAACACAAACAAATGACTGGTTCAAAAGCCACAGATTAAAACTCAGTGCAAAGAAATGCATTACAGAGCCCTTTAAGAAATCATCCACCCAAGCTAATTACTTAATTAATAAAAAAACCCTAATAGTTGACCCAATAGTTAGGGATCTGGGAGCACATGTAGCCAGTAATCTGGTATTCGACCAACATGTAGATAGTAAGAAAACCATTCTACATCATCCAAGTCATAAGCAAGTGAATGACATCCATTCCTCCCTGACTGGGAAGCATATCATCTGATGTAAAGTTTATCTTGCAATATATAATAGCAAACAAACAATCATGTGAGCATAATCCACAGTCATAACAGGAAGCAGAGGCACACAATAACTATGGATTGCACTAACAGGATATGGATTCACTTTCATGACATGTTTTGCTGATGTTAAGATGTTGATTGGCCTATACAAAAATGTAACAATACATTATAAATTGAGCATTAATGTCCTTCAGTGTGAATTGGTATATGCTGCACTGTTCTTGAACATTGAACATACCTGTATGTCCTGGAACACCTGCCTCAGTACCTTCCCTAGGTATCTGTTGATCCTGGCAGGTGGTGTGATGGGAGACCAAGAACATCGTTATGTCATCTAGTGTAGGCAAGGGTGGCCCATCTCCAGTGGCATTCATCACCTTCTCATAGTTGCGGAGTCTGTTGGCAGCAACACCACTGGCAGGCCTCTCTGGCTCTATTGTAACCACCCCAGCATTTATTATGTGTGTCAGATCTGTGAAAATTGATTCCCCCACACTGTCAGTATAAGCAGGTTACATCCATCCTGGCACAGAGCGTCTTATTATAATTCCATTTTTCCTGTGTGAGAAATTACCTCTTATTATAATTAAACATCTGGAAGTCAGGCTGATATGCACTGTGACAACCCACCACTCGACCAATAATCAAGCTGGGGATGTACACTGGGAGGATAACAGGTATATACACAATATTTCCAGATGCAGCTCTCTGCATCAAGTGCAGGTTCCCTTAAGAGCACACAGAGATCACAGTCAGTCTGGAGCTGGTTTGTCCCTCTTTCTCCAAATCCCCAATAAGATTCCCCACCGGCACAGCTATAGAGTTGAGATCTCAGCTGAGTGACCAAGCCAACACCTACTAGCACCCTATCTGTCCAACCAGTGTTTTGTGTCCCTGCCCAAGTAGCTCACACACACTCTTTAAGGATTGATTTACACACACACACACACACACACACACACACACACACACACACACACACACACACACACACACACACACACACACACACACACACACACACACACACACACACACACACACACACACACACACACACCTGGTACAGGTTTACTAGCTATGCCCCCTCCTGCCCAGAATATAAGATAGCTACTTTAAAGAGCAAGGCTGTTAGCAGTGGCCCACACATTGTCACCAAATAAATATGCAAGTACTCTCAAAACTTAAATATTTCTACACAGATCAGCCACAAGAAAAGGTTTAAATATATTTAATAATAAATAATATAAGAACAAGACAATACTAAATATATATATATATATATATATATATATATATATATATATATATATATATATATATATATATATTTACAGTGACATCAGAGTTCAAACCCATAAGAAGTATTTAAAACAACATTGCAGGACAGTCTCCAATAAATAAAGAAAAATATCTAAACTAAGCTTTGCTATATTCCTAACTGTATCTGAGAGTTATACTATTCCCTAGTATCTTACTTCATTAGAGCAAGGCAGATGTGGTGAATGGTTCTTGTCAGGTCCAAGACAGAATACAGAATGCTCTGTCTCACTAAGAGACTTCTCAAATTAATATCTCAAATATTACTGCTGGATAGCTTGTAGAATGACATAATTTATTGTCATTTTCTGGAAGCTGGCAGTATTTAGCATCTACTTCTGAAAATACATAGACCTCAGACCTTTGGCAGATGCTGGAAGTCATAAAATAATCACATTCCTCCACATTTCAAGACTAGTAATTATTTCACCCTAAAGAGAATAGAGAATACAGAAAGCTCCCTAGTGCAAACATTATGTCTCTAGCTGCCTTGAAACTGGAAGATACCATCTTGTATTGCTTGCCATAAAGTAATTTAATTTCAGCCATTTATTTTAAGTTAACCTACTGTATTCCAGTTTCCGCTGATAAAATATATGCATTTAAATAGTTACAATAGTGCATGTACATAACTGTTCGATTCCAGTAGGGCACACTGTGATTACATTTCAAACAGCAATTTGCAAAAACCTTTTCAACATGCACTTCTGTACCAGCAGTTTGATATACACATGACATACAGTTCTAATACATTTGTAACACAAGTATCTTATACACATCATGCTGGTATTCACAAATGACATATAATTATTTAAAAAATTGCAGATAGCTGTGCTGGCAGTATCTCCTTTCGTGACATGCATATCTTAGATTTCCTACAGGGCCTCACATATTTACATGACAATATTAAATGTATATGTCAAATAAATGGCTTGCCTCTCATTTACATTGCATAACTATGCAAAAAAGCTTTGTCATATACAGATAATTGGAATAAACATAAGAAACATGTCTTAAGAGCTGAGCTATATGCCCTGTTATCATCATCAATGTGCCCAGCTATCAATCTGCTCAACAGCTTTCTATAAGTCATGTATGTAGAGGTGGAATTTGACCCCAGGTCAGTGGATGCTTTGATAAGTAAGGACCAAGCACATAACCAATGCACCACAACTCCAGTTCTATACTGATAGTATTGTCATAGTTACAAGCACATGCAATTCTACCTCAGTAATGGAGGATGCAGCTCAGATATTTTTACAGTTAGTGACAGGCAGCATCACAAATGTGACTGTCATGATAGGGTACACAGCACAAATACTGACATTTATAGAGAAACAAAGCAGTAAAACAAGAGTATTGGAAATGATCTGTTATGCAGCATTGACTACATATCACTAGAAGAAATAACATAAATGCTAAGACATCCTAATATTGTCTATATTCCATTGAATGCCATCACAACAACTGACATATGATTCATCATTAGAGAGTAATTGTAAATCAGCTATTGATCATATAACTTGTGTTAAATCCTGTAAGTCATTGGTTTCTGCAAAGATACTTCAGAAATTTTACAGGTTATTCTACATATATGTCATTTACATCCATATTTGTACTTCAGTGGTGCTGGTTTGCTTGTAGACATAAAACTGCATATAGAGAAAACTTCCTTTTTACTGATGGACATGTATCTTATGCATGCGTATATTGAAAGTCTAACCACCTTCCTTATGTAAGCGACAGACTGTAATACAGAAAATTGTAAACAACATATGCAAGAAAACATTTTCAGCTGTTTTACCCAGCATAATGTGAACTTAAGTATGTGATAATAGCAATGAATTCCAAGACAGCAAAGCAAGCAGGTGACAGCATACCTGTGGAAACTAGCTATAATTCAGTTATACCTCAGAGTGAGTTTAGCTAAGCACACGCAGCTTTTAAGTACCATTTGCACCATACATAATTAATAAGGTTCATTAGCATTCAATGTTTTGGAATCCCATTAGCAAACAGCCACATAGGTTCTCAAATCTTGGTGTATTAACCAATAGTCTGTGTAAATGTATAGTGCTCAGTTCACATGTCCAGCTGGTATCAATAAATAAGAAAATCTGTGATACATATCTGATGTCATTCGATAGTCTGTCACCATTCTACATGTGACAGCTGCAAAATGTAATACTGATGCATATTCTTATCATACCATTGTGGGACCTCAGTTAGCATTTATTGGATTGTGTTTTTCTGCAATGTAATACTACTTCAGCAAGGATCTTGACTGAGTGGAGGCTTTGTCAAGTCCAGGAGCTGAATTGGGGAGAGGAAGAGATGAGCCAGATGCTCATTGTCTATGCTTGACATGAACAGAAGATGCAAGCATGCTCCAGGAATTTTGCAATGATCAACATCTGGAACAGGTTGTGAGGGAGAACTACATATGAACTGGGATTTATTGGATTGACATCCAGGTCTGCCACCGCTATGATGACCTACATCAGAGGAAAGTAGAGAATCTTCACTGGATGTTTGCAGATGTCTGATGCCAGCCACCAGATGCCTGCAGTAAGTTTCATACTCCACACCTTAACACCTACATTATTGTATATGTCTGTATTAAGCATATCTGTTTATGTGATGCATTGTATTTCAAGTGTATTCCATGGGTATCTGTATTAATAATATTTATTTACATGGAGTAAATTTTCTTCTAGTTATTAAAGTTAACAGTTGTGTGTCAATGTATTCTGAGGTTATCTGCAACTACACTCGGTCAATATAAACATTATGCAGGGCTGTCAGCAATAACTGTATGTTAATATGGACTTCAAACATACTAGTTTATTGTTATTCCATTATATTTACTTTTAAAATGTGCAAAGAACTGTGATGTACCTTAGCTCAACTGGTTAGGCAATGTAGTACAGTACGTTTTGTTTGCCTATGTGTCAGTTCAAATCCCAGTATAGCCTGTTTTTTAACATTGTTGTCAGTAATGCCTGCACTATTGCACATCGCTTATGGAAGATCTACATTTGTTTGGTAACTTATAGTACCGATTTTATGCACATGTGGCATGGCCATGATACTTTGACACCTATATTGCTTAGGCTGTGGATGGCTAGTTATTTCTCCACTATCTGCAAAGCTTCTAGAAACATCTTACAGTTTAGTTCTATATGTGTGAATGCTGAGCAATGCAAACATTAGTAAACCCTGAAGTTTAAAAAGCACAACAATCTTTTATAATCCATGTCGGCTTTCATCAGTTTAATGAATGTAAGATCAATACAGGTCATCATGACTGAAATATGTGTATGTCTTGTTCCCACAATGCAAGTACTAGAAGTGTGGATCTGTATGCCTTGTATTTTCTATGGGTGTAGGGTTAGCACAGTATGTGGAGACTGACCTTATACCTGATTTACATGTGAGGTTTGAATCCCCTGGTTGTACAATAATTCAGTCAAGGCTATTTATTTTTTAAAGTATGTGTGATAATTTTTATGCAAACTATGGAAGTTAAATTCAATGTGTGGACACATGATAGTTTTATAACACTGAAAACTGTGCAATTAATCATTACTCCATGTACTCTGACAGCATTAAACATCATGTTATACTTCTTAGTTCTAATAGTTAAGCAACAGGACAGTATAAATGTTGTTTGCTTTTATGTGGGTTCAAGTCCCAGTGTAGCCTGTTTCTTTTTAAATATTATTGTCAGTAATTTGTGTACTACTGCACATCAGATATGGAAGATCTATGTTTCAGAACTTATACAGTACATATGCATGACTGAGGTGCACTGATGCCTATAATGCCTAGGCTGCAGATGACTATGCATATGTCCATTATCCGCCAAGCTTCTAGAAACATCATATATTATACTTGTGTTGATAATGCTGTATGTGTGAATGCTGGGTAATACATATATGTGCTACACCTACGGTTTAAATTACACAGCAGTCTTGTTATAATCCATTGCTTATTTTCATTCACTGCTCTCCCACATAATGTAATGTGTAGGTTTGAATAACACAATTGTGCAGTAATTCCTTTAATGACTATTTGTGTGTTACAAGAGCAGACAAATGTGTTCTTGCAAACAATGACAATTTTTAACCTGATTGTGCACATTGGTAGCTCTTTATCCAGATGGTTATGAATGTCTGTACACTTAGGAAAAGTCATCTTAGACTGACACGCCTGTTAATGTGCGTAATGCGTCCCTGTATATTCACAACTGTAAGTTGATTGACTTTAATCAGTTCATATAAAGGCAGTGAAGACTGGTTAGCTAAGGAGGAAGGGTGTTGGTTTGTCATATGAACATAAGTGACAAATACAAGTTTGAGTCTAGGTTATTCTTCTTTGTCTGCAGTAATCCTCATGGGTGTACAATACTGCAAGTGAAAGATCAGTGACTGGATATGAAAAATATTGTATAGTACAGCAATGCTTGCTATCATGTACCAATAGCTATTTTTATATAGTTCTTTTTTTAGGCAAAACAGTTATTATGAAATGAGCTTAAACAATCCTTCTGTTGGTGTAGTACAACATCTTTTTCTGTTCACAGCTGCTGAAGATCATTTCAGGAACACAGCCTTGTACACAGAGTGTATGTACAGGCTTGAGGAGCAGCAGAGGGAGAGAGGTATGTGTTAGAACTTTCCACCATTATGTCTGCAGAAATTGTATGATGATCCTTGGATTGGCATAATGGTTAAGATACTTACCTTCTGAACACAAGGTGGAGCGTTTGATTCTCACATGGGGTGAGTGGTTAGGTTTAAAATAGCCCACAAGGGCAGTTAGCCTAGTAGTAATCTACGAGCCTATGAAATATTCAGATTTAGATGTGTAGCCTTATGAAATTCAAGCACACTAATGTTGTGTCAGACTTCCCATAATGCATTTGCAAGATGTGTAATATATAGAGATTTACTGTGAATGACATTAATGTTTATATACATTTTAGTGGAATGTATTGTTATGTGTTATCAACAGGTATTTATTACTTATATTCAGCTTATGTTCTATTTATTCACACAGGCTAAATGACAGACACCTGTGTTCAGTTGGCATATTAGATTTGAATGAAATATTTTATGGATTTTTGTTTATATTGTTGCTGTTTTTTATCCAACAAGCATTAATAAATTTGTATGTTAGTGGTTGTCAAAGAATTGTGCATAGACTGTGTATTCTATTATTGAAAAGTTGTCTGCTGATTTAACATTCTTAGTGCTGCTGGCAGATCCTTATCTGATCATGCATTATTTATATGATCTTTATCATGAGTTCACTTTTCTTGCAATGTTGTATAACTGCACTCTGCTTGTTAAGCACATTACTTACACTTTCCTGTTATTTGTGTGCCCCCAGTCATGTTTAGAGTTATTTTTTACATCTGAGCTGTTGAATACGGGTCTATATCATATATTAGAAATTCCAAAATGTCGAACACCATATCTTCCAACTTTGAATTTTGAATATTGAAAACACTGAATGCTCAGAATAGCGATTTTTTTCCCAGGGAAAAAATTAGCTGTTCTGAGAAACATACACACAATACAAGCACACCAAAATAAATAAGCCACACACATACAGCTAACAAAACCCAACCCCACACTAAACCACACATACATTACTAGCTATCCACTTACCTTAACCCGCACCCTAACCCTAAGGTCCATAACTATCACACACATACCCTACGAAACTATACACAAACAAAGCATAAATACACACACATACAGTTAACAAAACACAACTCTGCACTACACCATACATACATTACTAACTATCCACTTACCTTAGCCCACATCTTAACCCTAAGGTCCATAACTCTCACACCACAGTAGAGGAAATAGTGAAGCCATGGAATGGCTCACCAAAATCTTGCTCTAGGTAAGATTTCGATGTTCCGGGGCTTCGCTATTTTCAACATTCGATGTTTTAGTTTCGACGGTTTGACGTTCGGCGTTTTACATGTTCGGAATTTTGATATAGACCAGTTAAATACTATCTTCATGATCACCATTACATTATTTTCACTGTGCAAGTACATATGTAAGGATAGAAAAGAGCAGAAGTGCATCTGTAAGCATACAAAAGTTGGTAGTGACCCTGATACATTTGTTGGGAGCAGTTATGTTTGTGTGTCATATACATCAATGCTATATAATGCACACTGCTGCTGTGCTTGTAACAATGTGTAGTGTTTCTTCAGCTTTCAACTTCCGTTCTGACTATATACCATTGTGATGTCACACATTAACCATGTCGCATTGCTATCTTCATTTGCATATACATTTTAAGTTTACCATGAATGGTTAGTCTTACAATATACTTTTTATGCACATATTTTTTCCACGGCATGTAAACATGATACAATAGCTGTACATAATGATGACTTATAGTGGAAATATAAATGTTACATTAACATTTCAAAATAACTATGTGAGACACACATTGAGCAAAGTATAAGGGCCATATTAATAAGGATTTATTTTTAGAGTCTGTGATTAACACTGTTGTAAGTTCCACCTGGCAACATACTTAGAATAGAGCAATATTCCTAAAGCTCTACTGTCAGTATCAACTTACACCCTCCCAAGTCTTTTAAAATGTGGCCCTTTGTCAGTGTAGTATACTAGGTTGACATGGCATACCTGCTTACAAATAAATTATATATATATGTTTGTGTGCCGTGCACATGTTTTGTCTTCATAACAAAGGCTGAGACATCATTAAATGTATGGGTAATAACAGATGTATGTCTGGTAGACTGTTTAATGCATGCCATATAATGTACCATAGTCACTAATGTGCTTTAGATTGCTGCATTAGATATTTTGTCTTTAGTTGTATAACATATAAATAAACCTTATGGTCTGGATCCTGTGACCATTACCTTGTGTCAACAAATGTACCATAATGGGATGTTCATTGGGCAAACATTGCACATGTCTGGTTTCATAAGGTTGGAGGTTGTTACTTGCATATCATATAATAGCTTTAAACTCATGTTAGTTCACATCTATCATTACATTGATACATAGTTGTTTCAGATGTTCACCTTTAAGGCTAATTGTGATATGTGACACATGTTCATACTTTGAAGCATTGAATACGTGTGGCACTATAGAATGACTTGCCATGTGTATTATATCCACATACATATCAGTATTGTCAGCGTGATTTCCTTTGCTTGACCTTTATTATATTTCAGTAACATTTATTGTGCATACTTTAATCTGTTTGTTATGCAATATGCAGTATATGCATATGACATCTGTCATGTTTTGTAACAGACTTATCATTGCAACACATTGTGCTGTGTCTCACTATGTATATGATGTCTGCCTATATACATATGCAATTTAAATGTATTCTTGTATGCCTTATGAATGATTGGGTTTTATTTCAGACATCTTTTGCATATGATTATGATGTCTTCTGCACAATTTGTTTGCAATTTATTATGGATTGGATGTATGCCTGACATCACATAAGGTGTTATACTCAGATAAGTCAAACAGTAGTGTAACATCATTTACATAATAGGTACTGCATGTAGTTTGTGTAAGGTATGTATGACTATTCATTTAGTCATTGATTTTAGGTCAATATATATTATGCATGGAAACTATTCTGTTCCTGTGTTCATATCTGACAGAGTATGAGACCCATGCCAGATAATCCATTTGAAGATGATGATGATGACACACCAGACCATTGTCAGATGAGTTGGACTCTGAGGACCAGGAAAATGACTATGATGGGGACGATAATGACAGATCAGGACCTGCACATGTTTTTGTTCTTGTAGCCTAGCAGAGAAGATGCCCACCATTGAAACAGGGAGATGGCACAGTTTCTCTATTCTAGAACCTAAACTCTGGGAATCTCTTAAATTACTTCCAAACCAATATTCCAGATTAAGTTGAAGCCCTTCCTTTTAAACCAATCTAAATGTTAGTGCTGCCAGTCAGGACACATAACATAGTCTTCCATATGATATCCATCTGATAATAGATTATTATTACAAGTAGTGCACCTATACCACTCCTCTTCCTTAATTCCTTCCATTTCCCTATTTATTTTTTTTATATAATTCTTTACATACTGTATTTGGATAAATATGTAGCTACACTCTAATCTTGGCACTGTAAGCTGACTTTCAGCAATCATTTACATCCGTTACCAGAGTGTAAAACATTTCCTGTTTTATATGCTCTGCTTGTATTATCTTAAGTTCATTACACTTTTTATTATTTCTGTCTGTATTTCCAGAATGAGACTGAAATTAGTCTATTACGATCATAGCGCTATCTCTTTCAGCAAATTCAATTAAATAAATAATATGTTGAAGGATAGTCTGTTGGATTTTGGCTGAATCTAGATCCATCCACTGCTAAATAAATACTCTGCAGTGCTATTTTACACTTTCCCCAGGATTCATGAAGCTTGCGCCAGACGCAGGCGTAGCGTAGGCAGAATAACACCAAATATGGCCGTAGAGCGATTCAGGTACGATCCAATACCACGTGCACTACTGGCATATGCCAGAACTGTGCAGCCCTCAGCATAGGTATGCTAATCACCCCATGCACAGTGTCACACCATGCAAATGAAGGCAGATAGTGATTCATGAAGTGGTGCAGGTGTAGCGTAAGCCCACAGAAATGTAAACCAAAAAACACGGTTTACATTTTCCCAAACAGAACATCGGAGCTATGGAAGCGGACCAGACTCATGTATTATAAAGTTAACATATGCCAATGGCTAAATACACAGCCAATGGCATAAGAAAAGATGCACAACACCTAAAAAACAACATTTAATGTCATGTCCAGAGTAACGCACAGTACAACCGCAGGGCATGTGTGCGCAAACTGGAACATAAAGAAAATATATAAAAATGTCATAAAATTGCAATGTAATACAAATCAGGTTTACACCATAATACACAATGGTAGGCATGGAACACCACAACCAAGGTGCAAGGGTTGCTAAGGGCCTGCGACAGTGTTCGGCGTGGTAACTATGAATTAGCAGTCAATGCCATGCAAATGAGGCAGATAATACTGAATCGCAAATGTCCTGCCGGATGAAGGTTGAACCATACGGCGCAGTGCTATAATACCAAGGAGTGGCTCAGAGGAGATACATGACATCAACAGAGGGGTGTTCCGCCGTAGCAGCAAGCACATTGGAGCAATGCAAACTGGCCTGGCCATTGCCAAGCAAAGCTGCAGGACAGGGGTGGGGAGGAAGGTATAGAATCATTTAGTTGAGAGCACACATGGTGTCCAAAAGCGCATGTGTACGGGGATGAAAATGTGCCCGAAACCCAGTAAGCAGATGCACACGGCACGAACAATAGCACAAACAGGAAGGTCAGGGGAAGAAAAGAAGGAAATGCCGAAGTAGGGTAATTGGCGTACTAATGAGCAATCAACACCAATCAACTCACAGTGGCCAATCGACGGCAGCTGTCAAGTCTGCTCGCAGAAACCTGCAAAACAGGATAGGGGAGGCATCGGAATGCAAAGAAAGGAGGGGAGGCATTGGACTGCAAAGATAGGAGATCTGTCATAGCAGAGCAAAGCAAACTGACAGTAGACCGGCAATAGCACACATTACGCAAGATATGCCAGGTCTAGGAAAGTACAAATGAAAGCAGGCTGCTGGATGCATGCCAGAAAATGGTAGGTGGAACATGCAGAAATGTAAAGGGAAGGTCAAGAGGTAATCCACGGCAGCCAAATGTAATTCAGCACCAAAGGCACCACAATAGTAGTTCCGGTAGTAAAACACATAAGGTACTCTGTAGCTACGATCGTACATGCACACTCTATGACATCATCGGTGTTCACAGCACAATAGTATAAAGTGTGAAAGCACCCTACACACACCTGTGAATTCCCAAACACTGCACCATTGGTGTAAACACATGGGGAACTTTTAAAATGTACATGCTGGGAGCTGCCATAGCTGTGATTCATCAGCATGTGTTAGAGACTGACGCTGTTGTGGAGGATGATGCTGACAACCACCGCAGGCCCCGGAGGAGGAGAAGAGTGTTCAGACCAAGGGTAACCTACCAGGGGCTACATGATCTGGAGATAGTAGAGCATTACAGGGTGGACAGGGACATCTTACAGCAAATAGTGGAGCTGTGCTGGCCATGCCTGAGAACCAGAAATAACAGAGGGGAACCATCCCAGTGGACACGAAGGTATGTGTAAGCATGCGAATACTAGCCACAGGTACCTTTCAAAGGCCAACTGGAGATATAATGGGGATCTCACAGGCATCACCATCCAGGGTACTACACCAGTTCCTGGATGCCATGTTACCACATGCCAATGAGCATATATACTTCCCCCGAACTCAGGAGGAGTTGGCCAGCAATATGCATCACTTCCACCATGTGGCACAATACCTGGAGGTATTGGGTGTGATAGACTGCATGCACATACAAATCAAGTCACCACCCGGTGAGCATGGTAGGCGCTACATAAACCACAAGGGATTCCATTCCATCAACTGCCAGGTTGTGTGCAATGCCCAGGGCATTATCATGGATGTGTGTGCTGGCAGCCCTGGAAGCTACCATGACTCCCATATCTGGCATGCCTCACAGCTGTATCAGGTATTTGTCAGGGGGGACATCCCACATGACCACCTTGTGAGGGATGCTGGCTATGCACTGGAGCCGTGGATGATGACTCCCATCAGAAATGCATACACACCCATGCAAGAACGCCATAATGAGGCACATGCACAAACCAGAATCATCATAGAGCGTGTGTTCGGGATGCTGAAATCATGGTTCCGGAGCTTGGACACATCTGGTGGAGACTTGCAGTACTTTCCAGGCACGTGTGCCCACATTGTCATAGTATGTGCCATGCTACATAATATGATCCTGCAGAAACAGCTGCAGCAGGGACAAAATGGTGAAGGCCCTCATAGCCCACCACAATTGTCAAGGCCATCACAGGCACAGAGGGATTCAGACCATGAACACACTGTGCCAGCCCCAGTAGGAAGACGGAGGCTTGCCCAATATGCCTACACCTTGGCAAAGAGGGAACGTATACCACATACTCTGACAGTGTAGGCCCCTACGGACTGACACATCTCTCCACCAGCACACACAGTAAAATGGATGGCACACAAGCACAACCACCTGTAAATTGTAATGTATAGGTGGCCCACTGTGTGAATCCCACATAGGCAGCCCTCAAACATTGTACACACAACAGCTATAGGAACAAGGAATGTCAACACCTGAACAGTACATGCGCCTATCAGCATATGGTGGTGCTGTGTGTATAGGTTCCCAGGTACAATGGTAGGTTCACGGCCGACTGTCAGAGGCCATACACCAAATGGGGCAAACAGTGTCTGCTGTTGCCACAACATCGAGTAACCAACTGTCACGTAGAGGAGCAGAGGCAATCGTGGGAGCACATGTGTGTAAGCACTGTTCTGCACACACTCAGCACAGAGTCCCTGCTGCGTTAATGAGGAGCTGCACATAATATAATCATGGATGTTGTGTCAAGGCATGGGGTGTACCCATGACAGGTATTTGTCACCCCAGCATGCTCCACCCACGGTGATTTGAAGGTGTAGCACAGTATCGTGGGTGGCTCACTGAGATATACATACCCAATGTCGGAGCACATCCAGTAAACATCACATGGACATACCATTAACTGGACTCATCAATATGTAAACTAACTGAGTTACCCATGTGAGTGCAGTATGGAGTAACAGCCATAGTATACTCCACTTACAAAAAGACATAACACGTGTACAAATCCTAGATGGCCATATGTTAAAAGCAGTGACCATTGTGCATGTTCCCGGTCCCACGTCCTGCAAGGGATGTAACGTAATCCCGAAGGCATGAGTAATGCATCTCGGATGCAGGTCAGCAGATCATGTTTAGCACACGTTACCGGGAATATGCATTACCCACTGCTGGTAAGCGACGTTTAAATATGACTATATGGATATGCGCGAAACAGGGATAAGCTACACCGAATATTGTGCAGATCACGGTCAATGATGTCCAGAACAGGTGAAACCAGCATTATTCACCCCTGTACTAATAGTGCCTGCTCTGAAGGGTAAAACAACCACTGCCAGGTGTAGAACACGCAATCATGTACAGAATCACCTAACATTATTGCTAGGCAAGATGTACCTATGGTAGGGTTGCCACCTCTTCAAATGACCAATGTGGGACATACGTCAGATGTCTGCAGGCCAACACATACACCCGGCCAGTACAAAATGCAGAACTTCACTGTTTTGCCTAGATAAAAGCTCATTCTTGTAATGTTTACTTACATATTCTGTTTCTAAAACATATAGGTGGTTCAGATACAGAATAACTGTTTTATGCAACTATTACATAAACTATAGGAAATAAGTATGTTCTAAAATCCCAGGACATTTGCCATGTTCACAAATATTTTGCAGGACACAACTGCCCAAAGAGGGATTGTCCCTCACAGAGTGGGACAGTTGGTAACCCTAACCTACGGCAGGTGTGTAATGTGACAGGTACAGACAAAAATGTGCGGAGTCCAGGAAACAGTATACACCAAGTACACAATGAAAGGTGTAGCTTGCCTGTCACTTTCCCCATCAGATATATATATATATATATATATATATATATATATATATATATATATATATATATATTTATATATATATATATATATATATATATATATATGTACACATATATACATATATATAATACAGATAGAAAGGGCGATATATGTTGATATATACGGAGTCAGCAATATCTGCAAATATATATAGATAGGTCAATGACATTCATAACACCTCGGAGGTACAAATAAATAGGAAACCACCAACTATGGAATGTGTAACATACCGACATGCGTAACCACGAGGCTGAAAGACTGAAAGAACACAGTACCGGAACAGTACAACTGCGAGTAATAGTATGATGATATGAAGGGACATTTAGTTACCGCTGCCGGTGTTGTGGTCCACGTAGGTACTGTGTTCAACTGTGTCTGTGAGCGCCGTAGTCTGCATATGTGTGTGTTGAGGGTGCTGTGTGCGTCTCTGTGTGACTGTAATGTGTGTGTGTCTGCATCATGTGTCTGTTAGTGCCAACGCGGAGGTAGATCATTATGGTAGGTGTGGGTATAGCTAGCCGTATGCATATGGTTACCACCTGTCCCACATTAGGAGGGACAGCCCCTCCCTGGGCAGGTGTGTCCTGACATAAAACATTACAAAGGGCAAATGTCCGGGATTGTAGGACATTAATATGTCCCATCTATAATGTAATAGTTGCATTAAATAGTTATGCCTGTATGTAAGAAACATAAATGTTACATGCAATATGATAAGTAGCCAAAGTCCCACAATAGGTATGTATTGAGGATAAAAGTATGTGCTAACCTGTGTACTGACCGTGGCTATGTGTTGGCCTGTAAACACCACTGTGCGTTCCGCAAAGTGTCCAACAATGGCCATATGAAAAGGTGGCAACCCATGGCAAAGAGGTTCTGTTACCAACACAACCACAATGACTGCAAATATCTGGGACAGAAATACACAGGATAGCTGTCAGTTAGACATATCCCTTTACATATCGCTGCAATTCCGGAGGTATGGAAGTATCAACCTCACCTGCATACTATATAGAAACCAATTAACAATGGCCCAATGTACAATCCCGTAACATAAGTCTACTAACTGATAGCTCTTTATATAGGGACGGAGCCCACACACATATATATGGAATATGTAGAAATGCAAGCCCCATAAACCTGTATATGCTACGTACACCCACCGACATCCCCCACACTAGAAACCATAGCAATACAGACTGCAATAATAGCACAAACATCCAGTTAGTCAATTACATCTGCAGAACCGTCAACATACCTTGTGAGAGATACAATTAAAGGCACCATGCAAAATTGCAGCCGTTATATAATGGAACAAACGGCGATGTTACAGGTTTTGTTTGCAATAGTCCATTATCAGACGTTGGGATGACAGGAACACCCACATGTTGAACCACATACTCTAGCTGTTACACACAATCCACGGGGGACATGAATCCAAAGTATAATTGTCTCTATGCATAGCAGTTGCAATTACACATAACAAAACACAATACAGGCCGTGTCCCCGAAGATAGGGCAAATGGGCAACACCCAAGTGGAGAATTAAATTATATCCCACTGTTGGCACGTATTTGGCGAATGGAGTAGCTGCACAGCTGATATGTAAGTAATTAGTCACTCAGGAACACCAATTGGTGGGAGGAAACCACATGTTACAGGTATTGACGTATATAAGGATGACTTGCTAGACATTCAAACCATATGCTCATACAAAATACCTGTTTAAGCAGTGTGAGAGAGATAGAGATGAAAGTCCGTAATGATAACAAGGTATGTAGAACACTCGGTATGTAAGTTTATGTATAGCATGTTTTTTATTAATTATTTACTGTATGTATAGCCTGGTTTGCATTAATTAAAAGTGTCTGCAATGCATAAAGTGGGAAAAGGTATTTATGTAGTGATGTCTTGCTGAGCATACTAACGCATGTAGAAACTGTGCGTCCAGCAGTGGGCCACAAGGTACACATCACAGACACCACAAGGGATGCTACATGAGGGCTTTAAACAGAACAATTCCATACAACCCGCTGTCAGTGGTAGGGTATGTCCAACAAGTATGTGCCATAGCAGGGGATAGTATATGTTTATATACTGTCACAGTAGGCATATGTATGGGCATATAATGACAATGACATGTCTAAGGTGGTCCCGCTGTGCAAGTATGCTTTGCATTATGGGATACTATGTGAAATATGTGTAATGTATAGTACTGTAGGTAGATATGTCAGATATTCTACACAGCATAACAGGCATATCATGCATACCAAAGGTATCATCTATTGGCATGTATGATAACAGGATACATATGGCTTGTAGGCATGGGACATTGCAATAGCATGATAGCTAATCTAAATGGAAGGGCTACCAAGTAACCATGCACACAGGACATGTAATAGCTTCACAGGTTCATAGTGGGGTACTATGCAGTCTGGCAAGTCTATGTGTAAGGACAACTACAGTGTTCACACCAGTGGCACCTCTCTAGGGTAGTGTCCTGTGAACAGCAGAGCCATGTGTTACCTGCACCTCTGCACAGTACAGCCACTGCAGTGATCCCTGGCATACATGTGTCTCCCAACCACCAAGGGAGGTATCACATGAACAGTGCTACTGAGTGTCCCTGAGTGATGTACATAGGACTCATGTTCCAAAGCATGGTGAGTGACCGGTTTGGGAATGTAACCGTCAAGCACATCCCACTCATTGTTGCGTGTGTGTACATATCCATGAGCATGTTGCTCACAGTGGCTTTTGCTTATGTTGTGTATGTTGAGTATATCCATTAATATTGTAGTGGACATGGGCCCTGCCTGTTCAGCAGAGGTCACCCCTGAGTATGAAGTATGCAAATGTGTACAGACGTGGTGTCCGTAGTTCAGCCACATACTTTAACTGTCGGAGCTCAATAAACATCATGGCGTGTTAATGGTGTGGTATGTAAAGCTGTAGATGTTGTGTAAGGTACACCCTAAATGGGGTAGTGTACCCTTGAATGTGTGTGGAAGTCTTGAGTTCAGAGGTACAATGGGTGCCTATGTACCAGTTACACACCCAGTACAGATAAATGTGGCCACGTAGAAGGATATCCACGCCACAGTGGCAATACAGTAACCGCAGGAGTGGGTGCAACATATGTGTGTACTACAAACATGTACAATGTGACATGTATGTAGGGGACTACCACCTATGTGATAGTCAGTGGGTGAATGGTGTAATGCAAAGGTGATGTTCATGCACCTTGTGTCATGCAGCTTGAGGCCATGATATTCATATCAGGTATCAGTCACAGTGACACCCATATGGATGGAGTCAGTATCAGCTGGTGGATCAATCATAGCACTTTGTATGCAGGGGTTTGTAAAGCTAGGCAGGGAAAGTCCCTCTGTGCTAGCCTGTACCTCAGGGAAGCATATACTGAACATGAGGGGCCCAATGACTGAGGACTGTGGTATGGCAAATGTAACTGAAATGCAGTAGGTACAATGGTATGCGACCCTCATTGTGTGTGTCCTGTCCATGAGCCACGTAGCATAATATCCTGAGATATAGGGTACGATGTGCAGGTGGATGTGTATGTTGTCAATACCAGAATGGAGAACGGTGCTGAAAGGCAATGAGAGGACAATGTAGGATGTGTGGACTCCCGTACCATCATCAACTACCCTGGTAACTGTATGAAAGGAGTCCACCAGGTGTAGGGGCCATGCTCTGGCCCTAACAAGTCCAACCTGGGTGGCATCAAAGGACCAGAGCCCAACAATGTCTCTGTGAATGACGTCCTTGATGATGTGCCCCATAGACGTGCAGAACAGTCCAGTCAGGTGTGTAGGACTATAGTCCCACTCGTGCATTGTGGTGCCACCTGTGTGGAGTGCGATATATGTTGCTGTGTGCCATTCAGGGGCCACAATGTCTGATACAAGGCTATTACTGAATATGGTGGCCTAGTGGGGAGACATGTTGTTCAGAAGTTTGTGGACATCACAGCCTGGGACTTTGGAAGGTGACATGGGGCCAGTGTCCCAGGACATATAGAGTGCAGGTTAGTACTGTGTAGGTGTGACCGCAGGGACACCGCAAAGTTCCTGCATGGATTGTGGCCCTGTAGTGAGTGAGAGGGTGTAATGTTAGCATTGAATCTATCTGCCAGCATGTTGCCAACATCATCTGGGTCTGTAATGTTCCTGAGTGACTGTTGTATGTGACAGCAGATGTGGGTGTTGCCAACGAATACTGACATACCACCATAATGCCTTGTGGAACACCCCGGAAAGTGTCGCAGTAATGTTTACGTAGCTAGTCTTGGAGTATGTGATGAGGGATCCCATGGCCCTACCGAGGCTGGCCAGTGAGCTACCCCACCCATGGGATTGTACACCACTGTGCAACAGCCTCCACCTGTTGTTGTACATTATGTCCATGGAACTTGACCACCAGAGTGGCATCTGTTATCTGGTGTGTACCATCTTGGCTCTGTGTTGAATAGCATGATCCATGCAGTCGTGTACGTGCTAATGAAGTGCACTGGGGTATGTTTCAGCATTTGTAAGTGCATTCTCCATCTGCACAGGTGTCATGACGTTAACAACCGCTGTCATAAGACGTCTGTAGTAGGTGTTGTAGTACTCATGTACTGTGTATGCCATGAAGGGTGTGGTGCTGGGATGTGGTAACAAGGTTGATTAGCATATGTTTGGAATCCACCAATGAGGGGATAACCCCAGGTGTGGAACACCAGTCACATGTTGGTAGTGTTCTTGTCAAGGTTAATGTTGGTCTTGGAGGTGGTGTGTATGGATTGATCCAGCCGAGTGGAGGTTATGACTCATGGATGTGTCGGTACATGAGTGGCTATCCCAGTTAAGTGTGGGGTAGTGTCAATCACACATCAGTAGTAGCTGTCTGAGCCCTACTGTCCAGTACACCAACAAATGAGGTCTGGTGACTGTGGGGTATGTTGTTGAATCTGTAGCTTGTTACAATGTGTATAGTGGTTCCAGACACAGTTTGTTGCACGTGGAGCACCTCTGATGCATTTTGCTAAGTAACTAGCCAGGATGTGTGCACAACATAGTGGGATATGGGAACACCTCAGCTGTGGGTGTGCTGGTCCAGGTATGTGCCTGAAAGGTATAGTCTGTCTATAACCTGTCATTGCAGGTGTGCTCTGCAGAGCCTAGAGGCAGGTCCCAGTCACTGCAGAGATATTGGAGTGGTGCATTATAAGGTGTGCCTTGCCTGCGTGCGTCACAGAGGAAGATGCAAGCAATGTGTCACATGACCCCATGTCCTGCTTGCCAGTTCCCGTTCTGCCGGTGACTGTTATTGGAAACTGTGCAAGACAGGCATTATAGAAGCAGCGAGAGCCTTTCATGTGATCTGTCCTCCCAGGGCTGACAGGTGCAGGTCATCTGTGCCAAAGCATTGTGTTTGACCAGGTCAGTCAAAGCAGACAGATACCAGATGCCTGTGGAATGATAGCAGAAGCATAGGCAACTGTTGAAGTGACACAGTCAGTCATTGTACAGTGGTATCAGGTCCGGATGAATGCATAATGCTCCCCAGGGCTAGGCCCACACCTTCAGGGCTACAACACTGGTGAGCTATTGCATGTCCCTGCACACGTAGTCTGTGAAGTGGCATCTCAGGGCAGTCACACTAACATGGAGAATGACAGTCACATCATACCTGGTGAGGTGTGGCATAGGTGCATAGGTTATGTTGCAGAACCAGTTACCCAACAGCAAGATGTAAGCAACTATCACCTTGTGTAGCCTGCTGTGTGGAGCTGCAGTGTGACCGCCTACAGACTCACCTATGACTGGTGTGTTGTGTATGTTATAACACCCAATTAGCTGTATGTGATGGGCACACATGAGTCTGTGGGCTATAAGTTGGTGATGTTGTGTTCCATGATGGGGGCTGCCTCTGGTGCCTACACAGAGTATGGAGAGGTACTGCACAAGTTGTCCTCGTATGTGTGGCCTGTGGTGGAGATCATGTGAGACTATGTGATGAGTGGGGTGTGTTGTGAATGTTACACATCCCCACATGACTGTCAGGTGTAGCCAGGGTTGGTGACAGCATTACCCCCAGCAGGGCTGCATAAGTGCATCCCCCACAGGCTGTAGTGTCGTATGTTGGGAGGTGAGCATTGAATGTGTACATGAGACAATTGCTCTATTGCCACATGTACAACATATCCATCATATAGACAGGCAATAGCACTGGTACGTGACAGTCGGACATGTTTGTATATACAACCATGTCTCACAGGATATGTGCGTTACATGTGTACAACAGCTGTTGTACCATAAGCAAGCTGGAAATTTTAGGACAGCCAGTGTACCTGTGGGAAATGGTGTGGAATGGGTGCTATATTAATCAGTAGCTCATGACATGCTCAAGTTCTGAACAAGTGCCTAGCATGACCATACAATACAGATAGGGTGTTGGATAATATCAACCCACAAGTGGTGCCGACAGTCATAATGGGTGGCACCGCATTATAACCCTGCTGAGTATGGTGTGCATGTCCATGAATCATTATCACTGTAGATGTTAGCAGTACAGATGTACAAGACATTACGGATGTTTGATTACAAATACCTTTGTATGTCACAGGAGTGTTCTGCCAATGGCCTGTTGACAGACTCACAACTACAAAAGGTGCCAGAGTGACATGTGCATATCACACCAGTGCCAGCTACAGTAGAACAGGGTTAATGTGTTGTACTCCACCCTCATTGTAGCCCATACCACACAGACAAATGTTAGGCATCTGTGTATGTAAGGATGTGAATGGCCATGACCTATGAGGAATAGCTGTGTCAGTGTTGTGAACAACATACAGAATGGGTTGTGTGGGTGAGGTGTGTGACATATGTGCACATTCTGATGGATGATATCAGCATTGTCACCGCTAGGTGAACATCCCTGTACCCATTAACTACCACCTAGGCTGTGGTCAACATTATGGACACTGTGTAAGGGATGGTGCTGTGCAGTACACCTCCCTGCCTTGGTGACATCTCCAGGCCCCTTGGGTAGTCATACGAGGTACCCATGTCATGACAGGGTGCCATCCATGAGCATGGAGATCATTGGACAGGCATATACAGCACTGGGGTGACCAATATTGGATCACATATCACCTTTAAGGGGTAATGGTCATGTGTGGATGGGCGATACCAGCCTTCACAATCCTCACCTCCACTACGCAGCATGCTGTCTACCTTGCATAAAGACATTTGCTACACCCTGATGAGGACATGCTACATGTCCATATCCTGATCTGTAAGACATACGTCATGGACAGCCACCGTCCTAATATTAGGATCGCCACATGCTGGACAGATCCCTGTGCCATACATGAGACATACTCCCGCCAAACCATGCAACCCTGTCCATCAAAGCTGCACATGTCATCCCAGTCATACATGGTGTGATGGCCGCATGGTAGATGTAGTATCAACTGTCTGGATTAGTAATGCGGCACTGATGCACCTCGCGGTGGCATACTGGCTGTCTGTTACAGCTGGGAAACCTTGCCCATACATGCTATGGTTGATAACCATCCCTGCAAATGACGTCCGACTAGCCATTGTCCCATGTCTATCACATGTGCAACACAGGTGATCCGTGGCAGGATGTTGAACAGCTGTACAGTGCTGTGTAGATGTATATAGCAAAACACATACATGTACAGGTGTCCATGCGTATGTGTGCATTGTCACTGCCCAAGTCCATTAAGGCTGTGTCTGTGTTGATATGTGACATATACACAGCATCAAGGTCAACAGCAGTACCGTGGACACATCCAGGCATGTGCAGATAGGTAAGAACACCAGTGCAGGCAAATAGACATGCCCACATCAAGACAGCATTCACATGGAGTATGAACACTGTAATGAGGTGACACACATATATGGTGATGATATCCAATGCATAACGGGTGTTACATGTGTGTGACACAAACATGTCAGTCATGTCAGTGTCATGATGATTTGCAAAGATTACTGTGCAGATGTACTAGATGTCATAGAAATGTATGTGCAGCAGTATCTCTGTACATCTCTGAAACTGTGACCTGTCACCATCATTATGTCTTACAGATAATGCCTCGTACACGCCTTCCAGTGTACAGCCGCCAGGAGGATGATGTCCTCATCCCGTACCTCCATGAGAACTATGAGGTGTTGCTCAGCCATGTGCCACAGCATGCCCAGCAGCGGGACGACCTGTGGCAGGATCTATGCTGGAGGGTGAACGATGTGGGTGGCCATAACCACACCTACCAGCAGGTGTGCAGACACTGCATGGACTTGATACGACATGCAAAACAGCATGCCACTGCAATAGCCAGGGAACATGGTGGAACAGGTGGTGGGCCACCAACCCAGCCCCCACTCACACACACCGAGGAGCTACTTGCCAGTCTGGGGACACCCTCAGAACAGCATCCACACACACTAGCTGCCATCGTGGAGGTGGGTGTCTCCCAACCAATGAGCCTGGAGTTGCCTGGTAAGTCAGTACTGCACATATGGCTATTATATCCCATTTAGTTGCATGTGTCACTGTACATTATATAAAGTAACAACATATGCAAGGTATGTGGACATACATGCTGCATACTACAGTATGCTACCCTGTGTATGCACACATGTGCATACTATATGCTATTATATAGGCAAATGTGTTAACATGCACAGTGCACCCTGTGGCTGTCAGACAGTCAGGGATAATGTTCATACTGCTGTGTCACCCCTATACAGGTACCTCTGGCGTGCTGCACAGACATGAGCCCATTGCAGGTGAGACTATCATCAGTATCAGGCATGTTAAAGCATAGATCTATTTGCCATGTGGCCAGTTAACAGTTGCGCACTTGATGTTTGTTCCAGTCATGATATACAGGTCACATCACCCATCATTCAAACAGGCCACCCATGTGCAATATATACAAACAAAATGATACACCGACTTGAAACCACAGTAGTTGTCATTGCTACATGTGTGCTCAGCTGTGCATACAACAGTGGAGGTGTTCTACAATGGAGGCATATGTAGTATGCATTGGAACAAAATGTGTGGTGCGCAAACAGTACCACACAGTGAGCTGTGATATGGGAAGCCCACAGGTGTCACCATTGTGTTATATGCCCCTGCATTGGGTGCACACATTGTGATGTGCATTCTGACATGTCCCAGACACATAGTGTTCTGGCTGCAATATTGTCACACTATCCCATGACCCATACCCCACATACCAAACATACAACCCATTGTCTGCATAGCCCTGTGGATGGTGACATATCTGACATCTATGGGTGTACGTCATATGGGACAACACAGACATGTGAGATGGCCATCACACACATTTGGTCAACACATGTGCACACATGACCATGGGGGATGGCCGGAGACACGTAGCTACACAGTAGATGTGATGTGTACACACCCTGTTGCACATTGTCCACACATGGTCCAATTATAGCCTTAGTTGACTGATTATACAGTTGATGTGGTACACTGGACATCCTAAAAGCCTGTGTACAGCTAGCGGAGGTGTCACTGACGTCTACCATATAAGATCTGTTGAACATCACAACTGTGTCATAGCATGACAGTAGTCACCTGTACAGCTTCCACAGACATTGACACCACATCAGGCCACAGATACTGTACATTTCCCTTGCTGCTGTAGGACATCACCGTTAGCTGTGCACCTTGTGTGTGTGGTACATTAATGTCATGTGGGAAATGGTGAATTGACATGTCCACTATGTGTGGACATGGTTGCCAGGCAGCTAAGACCCTGTAGTTGTTGTGCAGGGGTGTCATCTTTAGGTCCTCCACTGACCTGTCACTTGACACAGCATGGTTTGGTGTGTATACACCTCAACATCGTGGGTCACAATCCACAGTTATGTCATGGTTATGCATGCAGTTATGGCTATGCAATGTGTACATATTATGCATTGTACAACAATATAGATGCCTCATGATGCCATGCAATGGCACAGTGTCTGTACTTCACACTGTATAGCAATGTAGATGGCTCACACTACCCTTCCATGTTCATGCACATTTGCTAAACATGCATTCTATCTGTAGGGCATACAGACAACACCGCAATGTGATGCCCATTACGATGCTGTACATGTGTCAGGACACCATTGTGTCAGACATGTATGCATGTTAATGCACACGTCAGCAGATTACATGTCAAGGTCACGTCAGCCATGTGTACTGTTATCCTGTTCTGGTCCACATGGTGTATCACGGGGATGCATGCATACTACCATGATTGTGTGAATTGCATGGCTACTGATATGACACCTGCTTGCTGTAGTGTGCACCCCAGGGAGGTATGCTTACTAACACTATTAATGTCTGAGTTGCATGCCCTCTGCCATATCACAGGCATGCTGCATGCCATCTGTCAAATCAACATGCATGGTGTGTCTGTGTGTGTGTGTGTGTCACTGTGTGTGTGTATGTATATATATCTATCTACATATATATATATATATATATATATATATATATATATATATATATGTGAGTGTGTATATATATATATATATATATATATATATATATATATATATATATATATATATATATATATATATATTGTATATCGATATGTATGTTGGGATTATCACTCTTGACTGTGCTGCATTGTCTGTACGTGAGCACCCTGGATGTATGTACATCTGCTATGGCTCTGTGATAGTGCACATACTGTGTGCTGTAGTGATCGTGGGTTATACATGTGTAGTGACTGGTTATTGTGTTGCTGGGTATTACACGGGCATTGGAAACAATGTTAGTGCAGCACCTTTGAGTGGTCGTATGCAGATCTCCGAAACAGTCAGCAGTGGTTATTACATTAGAGTGTGAGTATGGCTCATAACCATCTGTAGTAACTGTCAAGTCTATGCACCCCAGGTTAACATTACAGACACACATTTATCCACAGGTTGCGGTACAGATCCCAGGACTGTATGTGTAGACATTGACAGGTGCAGGACTGGGTTGTGTTGGATGCATGGACGGGTGTCCATGGCCAGTAATGGGAATCTCTACAGCCTGGCAGGTACGGTCTGTGACTGTCCCACAACCTCCTGTATATGGCTGACACATGCTGTACCTGTGTAAATGCAGACACCCACACTTACCACAAACAGCTATGGCTATCACATACAGACACCCATTGCACCACCATTGGGCCATGCAATAACCGTTTTTCCTCACACACACACACCTACGTGTACATTGGATGGCTCTATGACAGCTCTGTACATGTTAACACCACGCCCTGTGCATATGATATCACCTGTGCCACCACCTGTGATGTGTAACATTGATGCAGGATCTGACTAACCTCGTGCTGCTGCACACAGTGGCTTTATTCCACTGTATTGATGTTAGCATGCTGTTAACACACAGTGTGTTACTTCCAGGTGTACTTCAGCAGGCATGATGCATTGCAGCTATGACCATCACTGTAGCATAGTTTACAGCACTGTTACCTCTGATGATGTAGTCTCCATCCATGTGCCATTTCACTGATGTGTGTAGTATTGGCAGCATGTGTGTCTGTGTGTGCAGTATGTGTGTGATGTGTGTAGTACACATGTATACCTGCTTACAAATGCATACACGACATTACACGGGCTTCACCATTTGTACACTAGCTTACTCATTCTTCCACACATGCACACGGGCTAACATGCATGCACACATACTTACTAGGGCTTACTGGCACGCATGGGTGCAGACACACTGTGGGCAGGTTTGCAGGTCACATCGGTGGTATCCATGGCATACGCTGTCAGTCTCCTGACGTTCCCTGGGATAGCTCATGACACGACTCTTCCACTGAGTACTGACAGCACACATGTGACACTGCTCCGGTGAGGTTACAGTGTTTTGTACATCACACTCCTGTTGTCACCTATCTTCTACTCTAATAGTCCCCTTAACCTACACTACACTGTAGAGGCTTGGCCCATATGGCATGCCATGTTGTGATTCACTATCCTCAGCCTGACTTGCCTCACATTGCCTACAAATGCTTCGTTACATCTCTGACAGAGCGCTTCCACACATAGGTACCAGTACGCAGTAGCCATGTTGTCTCTGGCTTGCCATTCATCTGCATGGTGTACTAACATCTAATTAAACCTACATTTTGTATGTATATTATCCATATGTCTTGTGTTGAAGTGCAGCGCGTTCTCGTGGTGCTGCACTACGCTTCCACACCAGGGATCGGGGGAGGACAACTACTGGTTCATTGATATCCAATGGACAAAGCCGCCAATGGCCTTGGACTTGGACATTGGCATACTTCTTCGACTGTATTCATACTGTATTTGCAGCTGTCATTGCTCCATTTAGCAACGTGCAAAATGTTAGTCGCATAACATACGGGTACATTTCTGCACATAACTCTGCTCTTGCACAGACAGCATACTGTTTCATGTATCGCATAGTTACATAGGGTTACCACCTGTCCCACTTTGTGAGGGACAGTCCCTCTTTGGGCAGTTGTGTCCTGCAAAATATTGTGAGAAAATGGCAAATGTCCTGAGATTTTAGGACAAAATTATTTTCTATATTGTATGTAATAGTTGCATAAAACAGTTATTCTGTATCTGAAACACCTAAATGTTATACGAAACAGAATAAGGAACAAAAATGCTACAAGAATAAACTTTTATTCAGGCAAACAACTGAAGTTCTGTCCTTTGTACTGGCCGTGGGTATGTTTTGCCCTGCAAAATCGGATGTTTGTAGCACAAATGTCCCACTTTGGCCATTTGGAAAGGTGGCAACCCTATAATTACATCATTTGCATAGCTTACACATACAAATGGGGTATGTTGCAAATCCCAACATTGTCCATGCAATGTTCGTGTTACGGGAGGTCTTGCACGCCCCTGCAGGTGTTTGCTGAACAGCCTGGCAGTCATCTTTCCTTGCTGTACTCTCACTCAATCCATACACGCCGGAGGCATTGTGTATCATGGCCTAGGCTTTGCTGTGTGCTATGTCTATTTGTGGTGTATGCATGGCTGTGGGTATGTCCCACTGTCATCATTGGTAAAGGTGACACCCTATAGGTACTTCCTGTAGACTGCTGTGTCATTTGACATGTCAGCACATACCTGCGGATGAACTTCCTACTGCAGCACTTTTCATACCTTCTGCGTTATCTTGCGGTCGATAATGCTGTTTCCTCAGACATGTATCTGTTTCTGATCATACCTATCAACCTCCTAGTGCAAAACATCTGTACAAAGCCTAACATGATGAGGGGACAGATAGGGGCAGATTCTACATATTGCTCTTACAAACGTAGATAGTTGGCAGTATTATAGGTTTTGCATTAGTATGCCCTTTCTGAGGGATTTGGGGTCTTAAACACATATGTTTATCATTATTTAATGACATCAGTTCTCAGGTATTTGGCAGACAGGTACACATACCTCTCAACCTCCGACAGCAGGAAATCTGGACAAAGCCATAACTAAAAGTGGGGCAAAAGCCCAAAAGTAGGGCTAATTTTTAAATATTGCTCTTACAAACTTAAAAAGTTGATAGAATAACAGGTTTTGCAATAGCATGAATTTTCTGAAGGGTATGAAGTCTGAAACTCAAATGCCTCTCATTATTCTCTAACTTCAGTCCTTAATGATTTGCACTAATTTGCCAGAAAACCACAATTTTATGAAAAATTTACCAAATATATGAGGCAAACATCTGGACATTCTGCAAAAATCTGTACAGTTGAGAGGTATGCAGGTACAGATTGTGAGAGGAACACACCACACGATTGAGGCATACATCTGCACATTCGTACAGTTATGCCAATACACTCAATACATGGTGACATCACAGGCCAGTTACCATTACATTCCTATTGCTGAACACACCCACCCACTGGGTTATATTCCTCACACAGGCCAACAGGTGCTTATCCACACTACTTATTCCATCATGTGCCTTATGTGTAGGCCGGTATTTGCGCTTTCAGTCAGTGGCAGAGCTCACGTATGAGTATGGTGGACTGGACACTGTATCGGTGACACTGCATGACACCCTGAGGGACACATGTCATTTGAGTCTATTAACCTTCTACACTGACTTTCACAAGCCATACGTTGTAATTCACATTTGTGGACAAACATGCTTATGACTTGTACATGTTTTGTTATTTGTCCTGACGTCTTTCTTCTCACCTGTCCACCTAGTATCACTAGTTCTGTACATTTCATTAGGACGGGTTACCTTCATACCTCCCACCTGTACACATTATGGGTATATGCCCTGGGGTTTGACCTATGATTCTGTTACATTTGTCATGATAATGTGCTTTTCTGATAGATTTGTGGCAAGCCATGACGGACTGTGCGGTTAGGTAATCATGACTGACATTTCTATTTCATGGTTACTAACTCTAATAACATTCGTATTCCCGACTACGCAATTATTCTATCAACGGTCTGACTTTGTCTGAGGTATAATTAATATAGTCCCTATTTGTCTGTCATGTACTATGCCTTAGTCCAGCTATCTTATTCTGACATTCTGGCAGGTATGGTTATCATCTTGGTTGTATGCATGTCCATCCATGATAATCGCCTACATGACACTGATATAGGTCCCTACATCTTCCCCCAATGGTTTACACAATATCCAGTGGATGGGTTGCACCTTTTTGGTGAATATAGGCATGTGCTATACCCACATAGGTATATTGATCACTCCCATGGGGCGTACCTAATAGATCTGTGCCAACCAGCACCTTGGCCCAATTCTGCATACCCATGATTCCCATACCTGACACACCTCCACAGTATCCATTAGACATGTTTAATGTGAGCGATAATAAAGTGTGAGGACACTTCCAAGCACTCCCCAGTCTGCGGATATAAGCTCGTACGTCATACATTCAATCGACCCATGTGTTATTACCCTTCCACCTGCTACTGTTGCATGAACAGCTATATCGTAGTTGCAGCTGTGACATCTTTTGCATCAATGACAGTTCGCACTTTGTACGGATCAATTTTTGGGGTCCTGCAAAGGACACCTATATTCATGTTTAATGTGTAGAACTTGCAGGCCCTGTCACACTGGTACTTTCCGGGAAATGGTTTGGAAACCATCGGTGTATTCTCCTTTCATGCATGTTTGTCTGTCTATCCATATTAGCTATATCATGACCTATTTATGTACATGTGTTATATGTACAGGGACATATGTTTGTTGTGTATATATCTATTCATATATCGTGTGTGTATAGATATATATATCTGTACATATATACATATGTCTGTACATTCCTCATCTCGTAATTTGCTTTGGATTATGTCTGTGGATATATGTGTATATATATCTCCATATCATACCTTTCAACTGTACAGATTTCCACTGCATGTACAGCTGTTTGCCTCTTATTTTTGCTCTGTTTTTCATAACCTTGTGTCTATCTGGCAAGTTAGTGGCATATCATTAAAGACTGACATTGGTAAATAATGACAAACATTTCAGGTTATGACTTCATACCCTTCAGAGAATCCATGCTAGTGACACACCTGTTATTCTATCCACTTTCTATGTTTGTTAGGCAATATCTGGGGATTGTCCCTATTTGTGGTCCATTTTTCATAACCTTGTGTCTATCTGGCAAGTTAGTGGCATATCATTAAAGACTGACGTTGGTAAATAATGACAAACATTTCAGGTTACGACTTCATACCCTTCAGAGAATCCATGCTAGTGACACACCTGTTATTCTATCCACTTTCTATGTTTGTTAGGGCAATATCTGGGGATTGTCCCTATTTGTACCAGTTGTTGTCATGGCTTTGTCTGGTTTTGTACTTTACGGGTTTAACAGGTATGAGCCATGTACATGGAACGTGGGGAAAACACCATTCATTTTCTATTCTGTGAGCGGATTACACACGCGCAGGCACACTTGCATATCCTTATTGTGGGTTACATATGTTTCATAGATAATTGTGCTTCCGTGAACTTTCATAATTCTGACCGTAACAGTTACATATCTGTATTCCAGTTTATGGACTACTGCGAAACACACATTCTCCTTTACATATTTAAATGTGTGTACTGCACAGACGCTTTAATTACACTTTCAAGTTATATGTGCAGTGGTCGTAGGTCAACTGGGACTGCATTCACATTGGCCAGATACCGGAACCACTATTCTATTGGTTTTCTCCCTCATTGATATGCATACCCATAGTACTTAGCTACATCAACATATGCATCACCGCTTCACCTATGACACAGGCATCCATTCTCCTGCTGGGAAAAAGGCGGTACTACATATTACACATTCCCTATTGCCTACTGCTGTGGACTCCGGCTGCATTGTTAATCACTCCGAGGGTATGCAGAACACCAAGGCATATAGTCCAGCCACATACAGGTCTTTGATTGTCAGGGTGTTCATGCAGTGATCTGGGTTTAGGCTTGTCCACCTGGTGAACGGAACTTCCCTGGCCGATGTCAGACGAAGCATATGGACAGGGCTTATCTCCCTAGTTTTACCTGTGTTTATAGACACATGTGTTTCGGCACCTGTCAGCAGCTAATTCTGTTGGCATTACATATTATGGGTGGGTTTGTTACAGTCCATACTCCATGGTGAGGGATGTTTCCATTCACATTTGACTATTACCTGTATACAGTCATACAGGGATTATTATTTTTGGACATGAAGTGACTACAGGTATGCGGTTGTACATTACACAAGTGTGAAGGGCTGTTCCTGTAAATATGTACGGACCATACCGTTCAACCTCTTAGAGCACTGAACCTATGCAAAACCTACATGATGGGGGGACAATTAGGGACACATTTTAATGATTTTTCTTACAAGCTTACAACATTGATAGAATGCTAGGTCTTGCATTAGCATGACTTTTCTGCAGGTTGTGGAGTCTTATACTCAGGATATTTCTCATTATTTACTGACGTCAATCCTCAGCTATTTACCACACTGGTGCAGATTGTTGGAGGCACACACCAACACTATGGGGCGAACCTGTGGTCATTCTTAGGGTTGCCACCTTTTCGACTGCCCAAAGTGGGACATGTTCTGTAGAGATGCCAGATTTTCCAGGACAAAACATACCTACAGCTGTGCATAGTACTGAACTTTAATCTTTTTTTGTACATATAATAGCTTATTCTAGTAACATTTGAATTTCCTATGCTACTTCACAAAACATATTGAGGATTCATATATAAAATAACCGTTTTATGCGACTATTAAAGTAAATTAGGAAATAAACTCTCAGGCCATTTGCTATGCCTTGATTTTTTTCACAGGACACAACTGCCTACAGAGGGATTGTTACTCGCAAAGTGGGACAGGTGGTGGCCCTAGTCATTCTGCGAATATCCGGACAGTTGAGTGGTATGGCATGGACCTCTGTAATACGCTGTTGTGTTCTGGCACAGCATTAAAGACTGCAGTCGGAACGTGCTGACAGACAGTTGGGTTTCAGACTTCATACTCCAGACATTAATGCCAATGTGCAAACTGTTATTCTATCCAAATCTGTTTCTAAGAGATATGTTTACAGATTGTCCCTGAGTTTGGACCTTTGTCTCACTTATATTCATGGCTCTGTCCAGATATCTTGCTCACACAGGTTGACAGGTATGGTCAGTCATGACTGCACACAGTCAGTGTCCCTCACACATGATCAGGGTTGACCTGTTTACGTAGTGTCTTCCTCGCCCTCATGTCGGTTTCCACTTTGCAAATGTGTGCATTATATTCTCCCTTCTATTCATGTCTGGACACGTGCATCACAGGAAGGTATTTTATCCTGGGTGGTAGGTTATGCATGCCCACTTAGGGCTGGACAGTGTCATGGACCTCCACTGCACGTTCTGACTTGTGCCCAGATATCTACTGGATTGGACATCATGTCGTCATACCCATTCTACTATTTACACAAGTTGGTCATCCCGTAAGGGATATCCCAAAAATTGGTCAAGACGAAAACAGGTTAGATAACGAAGATTTTTGTGGCTTCACGAAAATGTGCAGAGGGTTTTACCTGCAGGGGATACATGGTTTGCAATCCTGACACTGCCTAGGGTGACAATACCTACTACATATGCATAGGGCTCATTGTGTATAGCTGTTTCTGCAACTTTTCCATATTCATATGTTTGTGGGATTGTGTTCTACACTATGGCCTGTATGCTTGTCTTGCAGCTGTTTCTACATGAGGTTGTGTTTCTTTCCACTTCACCCGCTGCCCCCTCATACACCTCCGGTTCACCTTTTCTGCATACGACACAAGTATCGCCTTTGAGGAATTTACCATTAAACACACACCCCTCACACACGAATTACTCACACCCCATAGAGCACTACTTTGGTTGTTGGCCCATGACACAGCCATAGTTACACATTGACCACCCTACATGTGTCAGGTACCTTTATGGTTTTGTGGACTACCCTGCCATGTTTGCTGTCCACATGCTATACCTCACGCACATAGGTACACGCCCTTACATCACTTTCATTACTTGGTTGGTGTATCCGGGTACTACCCGTTCGACTGTGTCACATACACGTTCGGATTATACAGCTGCCTTCTGGATTTTGCCAGCCTGTTCTACTCATTGGTAGGATGGCACCTTTTCCTATGTCCAAGCTATTCCTTACACATGTCCGAATGTTGTGGACATTGCCTCCCCACAATCAACGGTTGAGTTTCCACCTTTTCAATTGTCCACAGTGCGACATAGGGTTACCACCTGTCCCACTTTGCGAGGGACAGTCCCTCTTTGGGCAGTTGTGTCCTGACAAGTAATTGTCAACATGGCAAATGTCCTGAGATTTTAGGACAAACATATTTCTTATATTTTATGTGATAGTTGCATTAAACAGTTAATTTTGTATCTAAAATACCTGACTGTTATGAGAAACAGACTAAGCAACTAAAATGCTAGAGGAATACGCTTTTCTGTAGGCAAAACAGTTATGTTCTGTCCTTTATACTGGCTGTGGGTATGTGTCGGCCTGTACAGTCTGATGTCTGTACCAAACATGTCCCACTTTGGCCATTTGTGAGGGTGGCAACCCTACTGTGACAGCTGCAGTGAACACAGCATATTTTACAGACCGACACATACCCACGGTCAGTTCGGCAGGTAGAACTTATAATTCTTGCCTATATCTAAGCTTATTCTTGTAGCATTTCGGTATCTTATTCTGTTTGTTATGACATTTATGTATTATACATCCAGTGAAATATGTTTAATGCAACTATTGCATGATGTCTACGGAGGAATTATGTCCTATATTCTCTGGACATTTGCCAGTTTTACATGTTTGTGTCAGGACACATCTGCCCACAGAGGGACTGTCGCTCGCAAAATGGGACAGGTGGTAATCTTGGTCGACGGTACGGATCATACTCTTCCTTTCGGCCTACATGTGTCCATGTTGTTATGGCTCATTTATATGCTCCTCATGTGCATGCTATTTCCTATCACATTTGGTATGTGAAATATGGACATACCTTTTGTATGTGACTATTACATGGCTTGTGGGATATGATTCAGACATACGGTCACTACCTATATCTACATTTCTCCTTGTATATTTTGTTATGGACACATCTGCACAGCTATGTTTCCTCCCTCAAATTATGGGTCGGCTGGTGACCCTCTCCGTTGGACTGGACGTACCTACTGGCGGTGCGCTAACATCTGATACGTTTCACTTCCACATGGTATAGCTATCTACACTACGTTGGACTACAGGCACACAGTTTTCCTGTCATTTGTTCATGGGTAGGGACCCGTTATTCCCTACCATGCATTTGTGTTTGAGTCTTCATTTTCTGTTTGCAGGGACTCTGCTTTGCATACGTTTCAGTCTCCAGGGACACTGATAGGTATGATTACTATTGCTGGCAGAATATAATATTCAGCAGTTTAGGATGCTCCTTGAAAGCCGACATTGACATGCCTCCCTGCGCAACTTCGACACACTCCTTGCACTCGCGCACGTTTCCTATGCACGTGGCTGTGACGGCTGCGCGCCTTCATTAATATGCATATGGCGCGACTACTCCACATCTACGGTGCACCTCCGGCATTAGCCTTATGCTGGCCTTGCGCCGAGCTTCATGAATCCGGAGATTTATCTTGTAATATGCAAGTGCTAGCATTGCATTTAAGCATTATTTGTTGAGTTTTTGCACTTTATCTTGAAATATACACATTCTGCTGTTTTTATTTGTGCATTATTTGCAGAATATTTGTACCACTATCTAATTTGAAATGCTAATGGTTTGTTGCTAAATGAACTGTTGAGTTCTGCACTTTTGCCTGCTTTTAAGTGTCTGTTGTTTGGATTAATTACTGTTTAACTTGCATAATTACTGCACTTTGGGCTTCCTTTTATTTAAAGTTAGAAAAAGTAGTCTTTAGTAAGACCAGACAGTAGCCTGGTCTTCTGTATTGAAAATCACTAGGGGAACATTTGAGTGTGCTTGTGGTGACTGGACAATGGGCTAGTTTGCTTGTTTACAGTTTTCTCTGTCTGTATAAAGTCATATTTATACAAAGCTGCTCATCACACATCTGCAGGTAACAGTACTCTGTATAGACAAAGGTGTTTAGAATATAAATCCCCCTATAAAACAACCCCTAAGACTTCCCGAGTAGATAGCTGCCTTAACAACCACCAGGTTTGTGAGAAGAGGAGCATGTCATTTCTGGATTAGACTAATATTATATTTCTTACACAACTAGCATACAAGGTAGGTATTCCATGGTGGTACAGCGGTAGCATTGTTACCTCACAGCAAGAGGTTCTCCCATTCGATTCCTGGCTTGGCTTGGGAGTGCATTCTGTGTGGAGTCTGCATGTCCTCCCTGTGGTTGGGTAGCATTTGAAAGACATGAGTGCATAAATGGGCATGCCTTCGTTGAAGGTTGGGCATTGAGCTGGCACCTCAGCGTTTCGTAAAAAATCCACTGCCAATCATTAGCAAACCGGAGTTCCGCTGTGGTGACCCCTTACTGGGAAAAAGCCAAAAGACAAACAACAACACAACTAGCATACAAGGAAATCTGTTATGTAAGCCTTTTGTTGTCCCATACAGTAGCTACATACAGAGGAGCACAGAACCAAAAGTATTTTTCTCACTTATCACAGCCCTACTTAAATAGCTCCTTGGTACCACTCCCATTGAAACCCACTGTACAGATACCTGAAACTATGAATCTGTGTTTTACTTCTGTCTCTGTAACCAGATTGGTAGAACTGGACATCCAGCAACAATGTAGAAATTGTCACATTTACTGACAACCATCTAATTTTCAATCTGATACAATAAGTGAGAGATGTATTTAGACACTGTCTCTGGAGGCAATACTCTCAAATAAAACCACCACAATTACTAAATAATTTCTCAGAAATTCATAACACCACACAATACCTACCACATCCATTACAGAACAAACACATAGACCCACATATGCTGAGGCTCTTAAAAGTACCTAAATTTTAAAAGCTGCCCAGAAGCAGAAATTACAGTAAGTATCCTCAGCTTTCTCAAAACCACACTACCCCAGCAATACCCACCATGACACAGTCAGCCTCAGCTCACTCTGTCTCAATGTCTAAGTCTAAAAGTGAAATAACCTTGCAAACCAATATCTTGGTCATAGGACACTTCAGTGTAAGACACAGTGATGTCCTGTTCACTAGGCGAGCTTGGTGTCATTTGAATGAGGTTCAATATTTGTGAGCTTGGGAGTATATGTTGGACAGACCTCACTGCTTCACCAGGGATGGTCTGCACCTGTCCCCTCTTGGCTTTCATATATTGGCTATAACTTTGTCCACCTCCACAATGCCTTTTTTTAGGCATTGCAAACCCGATATACAATCTGACATAGCTAAACCAATCCAGGATAATACAAAGGCAATACTGCTCAGTGCTAGAAGTCTAAGTTAAAAACTTCATTCCCTACAAACTCTTCTCACCCTGGGGAACACAGATGCCTGTATAGTTACTGAGATGTAATGTCATGGAGAGCACCCCAGCAGTGCAGGGCTATAATTTCTTCCAAAACTTTGGACCAGCTACTGCACAGGAAGGGACAAACAGTGAAGATGTCAAAATTTACATCAAAAAGAAACACCTTAAGAGTGGTCAAGCAATATGACACACTTGAACTTTTTCACTTGGAACTGACCATATGCAAAATCCCATAGCATTTTTTTGCAAGCTATAGGACCTCCTCTATGGCCCAGGAGATCTACAGCACTTTCTTAAATGAACTGGAGTCATTCTCCATTCAGCACACACCATACTCCTGAGTGATCACAACTACCCCACTATAAACTCAAACACATACATGACTCAAAACTTACAGGCCCAAAGATTCTGGGACATTATTAACATAGACAACCTGGAGCAGCTTGTCTGTGCATCTGCTAGGGGTGCCAACATCCTTGACCTAGTCCTCAACAACATGAGAGTACACATCTGATCCCCCACTACCACCAAGTGCAACATCCACACTGGTCAGATTGCATCATAAACTTTCTCTTTTGTAATAAAAGTAAAGCCTGGCACATGAGCTAAACCTAGAACTTTTAGGAATTACTATGAGACAGACCTCCTACTTTGAAAAGACACTCTGGGAAAATTTCAAGGGCCCCCCGCCAAACCCAGGGAACACTTCTGCCTATGTACAGTCTTTCACAGAAGACCTTTATAATCATGTGTAAAGCTCCATAGAGGCAGGGGTGCCTACTTAAAATAAGCACACTGAAAATACAAGCCACCCTGGTGGAATCCCAACATATATCAGTTGCATAATGAAAGGATGAAAAACATAGCATGAAATAGAAGTGCAATGCCCAGCAGGATAATAACTCCCTCATCAAAGTAAATAAGCAAATCAGTGGAATAATTAAGTCTACAAAAGCTAAATTAGAGTAGTTTCCCAGGGTAAGGAAAACCACAAGGCATTCTTCAGCTACATCTGCAACTTCCAAGGCAATACACAACAATGTGCCAAATTAATAGTGAATGGATCTACTCATACTGAGCTGGAGGATACTGGCCAATAAATTTGGCTCCAGTTTTACCCCACTTTTACTCTCAAGGACCTCTCAAGAAATAGCCCCAACCATAAATCCCCCAATTATCACTATGTAACAAGTCCTCAAAATACTCTCCAAGGCCAAAACCAGTGAATATATAGGAGTCAGTAATATCCCAGGATACCTCCTTAATAGAATAAAACATGACCTTTCAGGTCCACTTGAATCACTTGCCATGAAAGGAGATACTGCCAGCCCAGCTAGCTGGAACATTGTAAATGATTGTATGTCATTTGTGAATATTAACATGGTTTATATATAATTGTGACAGAAGGAGATACTGCCATCCCAGCTGTCTGGAATTTTGTAAATGGTTATGTGTCATTTGTGAATGTCAACATGCTTCATGTAAGATGCTTTTGTCACAGATGTATTAGAACTGTAGGTCATATTGTACAAACAGGTGCGCTGAAGAGATATTTTGTAAAGCACTAAGCAGAGATGCATATACACTATTCTAACTATTTAAATACATTTTAACAGTGGAAACTGGAACACATGAGGTTATCCTGCAAAACTTCAGAAGAAAAGTTGAAATTAAGTTACTTTATGGCTGGGGCATAAACAAAAGATGTTATCTCTCAGTTTCAGTGCAGCAACAGACACAATGTCTAGAACTAGAAGTATTTTGTATTGTCTTGGAAGTGTTTATTGTTTTATGACTTCCAGGATCAGCCTTAGATCTACGAAGGAATCTTGTTTATGTATTTTACAGGTAGATGCTAAATGCTACCAACTAGCATCAATGGTTGTTTTGAAACTGGGAACTGAAGTCAGATGACAAGAACTTCTTGCATCATGTATATATTGTAAATTGACTGGACTGTGTGAATAATTTTGTTAAAATGAAACTGTATTTTATCATCCATAGGATAGTTTTGCTATGGGCAAAGCTGCTCTTGCCTTGTATTGAATTTGATATGTATTTGTATATGTGCTTGTAACTTTTATTTTACTTGACTGTTATCTCTTCTGTAACCTGTACTACAGAGCTGTTCTCCCCGTGCCTCCACTGAAAATGGGCTCTCTGGGCCCAGTAACCTTCCCCGGTAATCAAACTGGAAATAAAATAAATAAATAAATAAATAAATAAATGATGTCATTCTGCAAGTTATTCCAGCAGTAATATTTGGGACATTAATTTAAGAACTCTGAAAGAGAGGCTGAGGATTTTGTATTTTGCAACAACGAAAAAACAAAACAGCTAGGAACCAGAGAGAAGCAACCAAACAGTAAAAATACACTCGTGGAAACAGGTGCTCGACACAAATTCTATTTCGTTCAAAAAATCTTGGCCATCACTGACCATCCTGGAAGCTCTGATGTATTGGCCACGTGGAATGTTCCTTTTAATGTACATAGGGTGCCCACTTTTAAAGTGGACATAGCTATTGCTAAAAGTTTCTTTTCTGTGAATTCTAGAAATAAATTTGGCACCATACCACTCTAAATCTACGGGGGTTGTTTATTTTGCTTTATGTATGTCATGCACAGCATTTTATGTTGGCATGACTACCTGAAGTCTGGGTACTAGAATTAGGGAACAGGTATATGCTATTACAACACATGATGATAATAATGCGCTGTACAAGCATTCTGTAAAATGTTACAGTTTTAAGAAATTTATTTTTTTCTGTTTTGGATGTAGTACATATGGACTTAAGGGGTGATGATTTTAAGAATTAATTTGAAAGGAAGGAAGTTGAGTGGCAGATTCGGTTGGCTGCTCACCTTCCTCCTGGTTTAAATAAAGCTGTAAACACCAAATGTTATTTAAAGTATAGAAAATATGTTTATTCGGTTGGCTGCTCACCTTCCTCCTGGTTTAAATAAAGCTGTAAACACCAAATGTTATTTAAAGTATAGAAAATATGTTTATTCTGTTTGATGGATTAAGGGTTAACATCAATGTTTTCCTATTTGTTAACTGTTTAACAAATTTGGTTTAAATATGGCTGCTACATTATGTGGTTGCTTGTTTCTGATGAAGTTTTCAGATGAGTAATGGCTTAATAAATTTGTTTTACGCTAAAGAACTGTGTCGTGCACCTGTTTCTACCAGTGTACTTTTGCTGTTTGGTTGCTTCTCTCTGGTTCCTGGTTGGTTCGTTTTTTCATTGGTGGTGGTTTTGTTTGCTGAATTAATCATGGTAGGTGCTTCTAATGATGAGCTCATGAACGTGGTGGTACATTTGACACCTAATATGCATGAAAATGTTTTAAACAAATTGATTTCTGCAGTGGGTGAGTTACAAAACACCTTGACAAATGTCATGAGTAGACTGAATGAAATGGATCAATGTTCCAGTTATGAACTTTCGGATGACTCCTATGATGGTGAAGAAACATATTCCAACTGTTATGGATCAAAATTCCACAAGAAATGAAGTTTTCAAAGATGTTTCTTTCTTTTTAAATGACAATCATGACCCATTTCAAACTGTTGGGAATAGACAGGGGAACCACATCAAGAGAAATAATTTACTTGAACTTTTTGATTAAATGGAAAAGTGTTTAAAGCGCTTTCATAGTTTAGTGATTGAGAACAAGTTCTTTGAACACTGTTTAAGACTAAACATCATACTGAAGGGTTTGAGATTTTATAAATTTCCCAATGGTGTAAGCAAATATACTCCTTTCTATCATGAGTTGGTTTCCTTTTTCACTAAAGCTGGAAAAGAATTTTTAACCTTGCTTATAAAAAACAATGTTTCCAAGACCGACAGTCTAAAGAAATGTTGACTGACTTGGACACTACTATTAGAGTGCAATTGCAACATTGTAGCAGTTTACAGCATGAATATGATATTGATTTTAACAATGTATCCAAGTTCGAGAAGGCAGCTGTGTTTCATAAGTAGAAGAAAATTTAAAGGGATGTGGCAGCTTATGATTCTGGTAATGCCTTCCTGTTAGATCAGGAGAAAAGACTTTATAATAATAACAACAGGAATACCTATCAGAAAAGTTATCATAGCAATAATGCTTTTTTAATGCATAGACTTCTAACATGCATAGTGTGCATAGCTCTAACACATCAGCTGGTGATCAGACTGTCTCTTTAAATTCAAGAACCACTGAAATCATAAATGAGGCTGCAGTGTCATGTGACAGAGTTCATGCAGAGAATAATGGAGGCCCAGGAACTTCTGAGCGTACTAATGTTCAAGAGTTTAAAGACTTCCCAGGTTTGGTTAGCAATAATACTGGTTCTGTACAAGAATTTGATAGAATGATCACTCGTTCAGCTAACAGTAATTATTTTTTTGAGGCAGAGGAGCTGGAGTTACAACACAGGAATAGAGGGTGAAGCCACAACAGGAAGCACGGAGAGAAAACATCAAAAAATAAGTACAAAGACTTTTGGAAATGTTTATATTTTGTTTAATGTTTGCTTGCAAGATGTTCATTATAAAATTTTAAACTAAGGCTTGAACTGTGTTCCTAGTCAATGTGTTAATGAAACTAGAACTATTGTTGACTTTAAAAAGTATGTTAGGAAGCTGAATTTAAGTTTTATTTTGAATGGCATCTGTTCTAAGATTAAATTCTGTAAACCTTCCAGTTACAACCCGATTCTACATCATACTATCAAGGTATTTGAAAGAAGTTGTGAAGAAGAAATAAGACAATGCTGTAAGAATAAATCTAAAAATATGTTTTTTAATTTAGGTCAGAGTGAAATTAGAGCTTTAAATGAATTAAAAAGTTTCAAACATCTTAGATATATGAAGGCAGACAAGGGGGGATTGTCATAATGACACGAGAGTTATGTTAATGCAACTGAACAAATGCTCAGCAATGAATTAGAATACACAGAGGTTAGAAAATGTGATGTGTTGAAAAGTCATAGGAATGTATATTACAACTTATATGAGTTATTAATGAATGCTGATATTAATTTGGAATTGTTCAGTTTTTTGCATATTGATGAACCAAAAATATAGGTGTACTGTTTGGTATCCCTAAATTACATAAGAACGTTCAGAATCCCCCCTTTAGACCGATTGTTTCTGTGCCTAGATGTAGTACAGAGAATATGTCTCTGCTTCTTGATTATGTTTTTAACCCATTGGTTAAGAAAATGGAATCACATATTAGTGACTCATAGGATTTCCTTAATCAAATTAGAGAATTTCATGTGAGGACAGAAATTTTTACTATGATTACAGTGGATATTTCTTCCCCTTGTACGTCGATTCCTGTAGAAGATGGGTTAGAATTTTTAAGTCATTTTTTACAAAAATATGGGCACTATGACACACATCAAGTATATCGTTATAGAACTTTAATGGACATAGTGTTAGTGAATATATATTTTTTTATTTTTAACACCAAGTTTTACAAACAAAAAACAGGGTAGCAACAGGGGCGACAGTATCCCCCTCCTTTGCTGACTTAGTTATAGTATGGTGGGAGAAAGAACTGTTACCACACATTTCTGTGTATGACAAGATTTTGTTGTACTGCTGTTTTGTTGATGATTTCTTTTTTATTGTTTCAGAAGTTGATTTTGATTTGAATAATTTTATACTAGAATTGAATAATAGTTCTACTTTTTGAGAATTTACAGCTGGAAACTTTGGTCTTTGTGTGAATTTTTTAGACATAAAGTTAGAGTGGTATGGTGCTAAATTTATTTCTAGAATTCACAGAAAATAAACTTTTTGCAATAGCTATTTCCACTTTAAAAGTGGGCATCCTATGTACATTAAAAGGAACATTTTACATGGCCAATACATCAGAGCTTCCAGAATGGTCAGTGATGACCAAGATTTTTTGAACGAAATAGCATTTATCAAGAAGTTATTCTTGGAAAGAGGTTACAACTCGGATTTACTTAATAATACAGCAGATGAAATTATTAGTGTTAGAACCAGTAGATTTCCACCCATTATTATACATGGTTCACTAGGAAACAGATTACCAATGAAGCAAGAGATAAATCTTTGACCTCCCAATTTGCTTCAAGGTTTTGTTTGGACATGACAGTGGATTCCATGACCATTAAATATAGTGTCAAAAACAGTTGGAAACTTTAGCTAGGACATGATGACCTGGTAAAAGTAGTGGGGGGTAGACCCCAGTTTGTAGAAAAGAAAAATGGCAACATTATATAATAAGGTCTTTGGTACTTATACATGTTTGAACTGCAGAATATGTAGCTTTGTTTCTGAAGGTGCTTTCATAGACTAATCACATTGTAATAGAACTATAAAAATGCCAGGTAGATTTGATTGTTCCTCTACTGGGGTTGTTTATGTTGCTTTATGTATGTCATGCACAGCATTTTATGTTGACATGACTACCAGAAGTTGGGGTACTAGAATTAGGGAACAGGTATATACTATTATGACACATGATGAAAATAATGCACTGTAGAAGCATTCTGTAAAATATTCCAATTTTAAGACATGTATTTTTTCTGTTTTGGATGTGGTACATATGGACTTAAGGGGATGTGATTTTAAGGATAAAGTTGAAAGGAAGGAAGTTGAGTGGCAGATTCAGTTGGCTGCTCACCTTCCTCTTGGTTTAAATGAATCTGTAAACATCAAATTATTTTTAAAGTATATAAAATCTGTTATTCTGTTTGATGCATTAAGGGGTAACATCAGTGTTTTCCTATTGGTTAACTGTTTAACTAATTTGGTATAAATATGGCTGCAACATTATGTGGGTGTTTGTGATGAAGTCTTCAGACAAATGATGGATTAATAAATTTGGTTTAGCTAAAGAACAGCGTCAAGCACCTGTTTCTACCAGTGTACTTTTGCTGTTTGGTTGCGTCTCTCTGGTTCCTAGTTATTGCAGTTTTTCATTGTTGGTGGTTTTGCTTGCCAAATTAACCATGGCAGTTGCTTCTGATGATGAGATGATGGACATGATGGTACATTTGACACCTAATATGCATGAAAATGCTTTAAATAAAATTGATTTCTGCAGCGTATGAGTTACAAAACACCCTGGCAAATGTCATGAGTAGACTGAATGAAATGGATCGATGTTCCAGTTATGAACTTTCGGATGACTACTATGATGGTAAAGAAACTGTTATTGCAACTGTTATGAGTCAAAATTTCATAAGAAATGAAGTTTTCAAAGATGTTACTTTCTTTTTAAATGACAATCATGACCCATTTCAAATTGTTGGGAATAGACAGGGGAAGCACATCAAAAGAGGTAATTTACTTGAACATTTTATGAAATGGAAAAGCATTTAAAGTGCTTTCATATTTTATTGATTAAGAACAAGTACTTTGAACAGTGTTTAAGAGTAATCATCACACCGAAGGGTTTGAGATTTTATAAGTTTCCCAATGGTGTAAGCAAAGGCATGAGTTGGTTTTCTTTTTTAGTAAAACTGTTAAAGAATTTTTAGCCTTGCTTACAAAAAATAATGTTTCCATTATTGACAGTCTAAAGAAAAGTCTGACTGACTTGGACACTACCATTAGAGTGTAATTGCACCATTGTAGTGATTTACAGCATGAATATGATCCTGTTTTTAACAATCCCCTTGATTTACTAATCTTCTGTGCAGGACTAGTCTAGTCTTGCATGGAAGTGCCCATTTAGGAGCAGGATGACAGCGCATCATGCATATTAATGAAGGCGCGCTGCCCAAGCTCCCAGACTTACACGGAGTTCGTACATGTGCAGGGAGCATGTCTGAGAGCAGAGCTCTCAGAATAAACATGGCCCTGTAATGTTGAACAGCAGAAAGTGGAAATAAATGAGTGAGACCACTCATAGGTGTCCACATATCCCCACCAACTGTCCCCATGTGTACGACAGCAACAGGACATAAAAATCAAATGAAGAAACCTCTGTATTGTCCGCTAAAACTCCGAGTACAACTAAATGTAGGTGCACATGTGTGCCTATTTCTTATCTATGGTTAAAGCAGCTGAAAAGGCTGAAGAGGAAAATAAGGAAAATATATGCAAATGAAGCATCTCAGCAATAGTGTAGTGGGCAGAGTGGTTGCCTAACGAGCAGGCAGTCCCAGTTTGAGTCCCCCTGCAGCACAGTCTATTTTACAAGGCAAAGCATGGTATAACCAATATTTTTATTGCAAAACCCACTGAATAACATATATTTATGAACTGGAGTACTGCAAGAAATGCACGTGTGAAGAGTCTATATCATAATGAATAAGCCAGCAGTAAGCAGGTGTAAGCACAGATAAGCAGTAGTAAGCATATGTAAGCACTAGTAAGCATGTGCAAGTGCGTTTGCATGGAGGTAAGCACTGCTGACACAGATTAAGCAAAGGAGAAGCTAACTGGGTGTAAGAAACTGTGACCAGAAGTTAGCAGTGCTTACCTCTGCACAAACCCATCAAACCCGCTTACAACCGCTTTAAAGTGCCTTAATCATTCCATATCCAATGGCCGGTGTTCTGCCCAACAACAAAACAAACAGCTTCTGCAAGGCTGGAACCCAGGACCATGCACACCATATATAAAATGATTTACCACTAAGCCATGCCAGATATGCATAAATTGTATGTTGTCAGAAACATAAGTCCAGCCCAGTCATGCAACAGTACAGAGAATGTATACCTACAGCTAGATGGATGTGTGTGTGCAAATATATTCCTATCTAAATGGATACAATATATCTATAGATGTAGTCACACACATATATATATATATATATATATATATATATATATATATATATATATATATATATATATATATACACACACATATATATACATGCAAATGCTGACATCTACACATATATATGTCAACACCTATATGTCCACCTATACACAGCAAGTTACATATATGTACGCAGATATATGTCTCCGTAGGTATATACGGACATAGTTAGAAATATGTAAGCAAATATATATACCCATAGAGGAATATATGGCCAGACATCTGCAGATAGCAATGGTAGATTAACAGAAACATATATGTCCACATGCACCGTTAATGGGCTTGACAGACCCCAAACAATATATGTCTCGTACGAATTGGCATATCCCGCAGCCAAACATGTCCACCCTGCAGTACAGTACTAAGCTCATTGTATTGTACGTGTTTCATTTAAATAGAGATTTAAATTAGTCCTCTGTTATGTTTCACATGTTGACATCACATTCCCTCTCCCCCACCCACTAGGTGGGCTGACCAGTACGGGCCCATCCAACCCAGGCCACCATCCTAGACCCAAACATTCATTACCCACAGTTCCGACCCCCCCACGCTGCACATACACAGCCACCATCCCTTCCCTGGCTACTGGCCCGTAGCTACCACGTCACCACACTTTGCCCTCCCTCCACCCCCGGGACCCATCCTGTATGTTGTCCCGACCCAAGTATCCTAGGTCTGGCACATGCTGTAGTCCATACACATAGCCATGGGTACCATTGTAACTCTGGTTTTAGACGAAAGATGAATACCCAATTTTTGGGTTGTCCCACATGGGACGAGTGTTTCCCCTGTATTAACAATAGATTTCATGTGTGACTCTGTTTACACTAACGGTTTTACCAAAAGTTGTGGGTCACATCGATATCTCCACTAGTATCGGAGGAGGATCAAGGGAAGGCTCATACGTACGTGGACTAAATGGAGGAAGAGCCTGCAGAAGCTTGGGTTGAGACAGTATACTGGAGGAGTACCGAGATGTTCAGAGAGGAAAATGTGTGGAGGTGTGGTATGGCTGGGCTAGCAACTGGAGAATGGATGGGTGCTGTGTACGTGGAGCTCGGGGGCTGGGGAAAGGGAACATGGGTATACCATTATGGTAGAAATATACAAATAAAGCAGAACAGCAATAGTGTAGTGGGCAGAGCATCCGCCTAATGAGCAAACATTCCCGGTTCGAGTCCCACTGCAGCACATTCTATTTTCCATGTGAAATCTGTGTATGGACATAGTTTTGCTGTATAACCAACTAAATAACATTTAAATGTGAACTGGAGTACTGCATTAAATGCACATGGGAAGTGTCAGTGCCATAATGAATAAGGCACTAGTAACCAGGTGTAAGCACAAATAAGCAGTAGTAAGCATAGATAAGCAGTGGTAAGTGTGTTTAAGTGTGTTTGCATGGGGGTAAGCATTGCCTACACAGATTAAGCAAAGTAGAAGCTGACTGAGTATAAAAAACTGCACCCGGAGGTTAGCATTGCTTAACTCTGCGTAAACCCGCTCACACCCGCTTACAACTGCTCAAAATTCCCTTAATCACTCTGTATTCAATGGCCGGGGTTCTGCCCAGCAACAAAATATACAGTCTCTGCTAGGCCTGAACCCAGGACCCTGCACACCATACACAAAGTGATTTACCAGTAAGCCATGGCAGATGTACATAACCCTGTTGTTTTCACAAATATATCATCCAGCACAATCAGTCAACAGTACAGGAAATGTAGTAATATCATACCACACAACCTCTTAATGCAAGAATTCCAGACAAAGTGTGCCAAAATGTCAGTACAAATAGGGATATCTGTCAAATACTGCTCTAATACACTTACAACATTGCTAGTTACACAGTTATATGTACTAGAGCACATATTTTAAAGGAGATGAAAAGTCTGAAACACAAAAGTGTTGGCACGAGTGACTGACTTCAATCCTAAGGTCATGCATGTCAATTGCCAAGAGAATGAGTTACAGGCCAAAAATATAAACCGAACATGCATGGACATATGGACAGATATATATCTGTAAATGTAGACAGATATATAGCTATAGGTATATAAGTATATGTATGACTCACAAATAATCATATAACATCAATTGTACATAGATAAATATGTTCATTGTATATATATATATATATATATATATATATATATATATATATGGGGATTTCACATATATAATTATGCAGATATACACACACACACACACACACACACACACACACACACACATATATATATATATATATATATATATATATATATATATATACAGATAGAAATGTGTATAGCATTTCCTCATGGGAACAAAATCCTGAACCACTCATTACAACATAACAGACCATAAGCACTGTCAATGGGGTGGGGGCTCAAATGAGGGACACCTGGCACTTAGTGCTATGTTCCCCCCCCCCAGCCCTAACAAATATGCTGTGCAATCCAATATCCAGCACATGCAGTACTTGACTTCAGGGCCCTTCACACCACACCTACAATGCTTTAACAGTAATCCAATTTGCCTGTACATGTCAGGGCAATATCTGTAACATGTCATGCAGAAAAGTCATTCTACCGTAGGGAATGTACATTGTGGAAGGGGTACAAATTACAACGGTACAGATATGCACACACATCTATACATTGACAAATATGTTCGGGTATATATATATATATATATAAATATATATATATAAATATATATATATATATATATATATATATATATATATATGTATAAGATATATGAAATATGTAGGTACATACACATATACACAGACAAAAGGTATTAGTAGCCATATATATGTAGAAGTAGTGTGGAAGTACTGGGTGCAAAGTATATCCCTCAGCCACAAGCCTTGAACTGGTACCTGTGACATGTGTAGTGTGGCAACCATTCCCACAAATGAGAATACTTACATTAAAGATATACCCACTCACAATTCAAATGACATGACATGACACACAGGTAAACCTTTATTTGTGTACTATACAATAATGTATGCCATTACTTACAGCACATAGACTTTGAAATATTTAATCAGTGATGAATGCAAGGCCCACACAAAACAGTAGATGCAAGCAATGTGGATATATAACATACTGTGCTGTCCAGGCCAAGGCCTTCAATTACTACAACAGTAGACAAAGGATTTGCCTTCAAGGTAAGTAACAATCAACAATTACAGATGTAGTTTAGCAGCCTCCAATTACACCCTGCAGTCAAGCCCTAGGGGGAAATGTATTAGTTGTGGTAATATCAATGTGTCTGTCACATGTATGGACCCTGACCAACACATTTTGTGGGAGTCCACGACATGACTGGGATGATAGCAGGAATGCTAGCAATTACCTAACAACCCCTAACAGTATCACAGCAGGACAAAGCCTGCCATATATGTGGAGGACAGAGGCAGGAACACAGGGCCATACTTGCAATATTGCTGTTACACACGCTGAAAATTGCTGGTGTTACAGGATTTGTTGCAACATACTCTTATGCAGGAATAAGACATCAGAAACACAAATGGATGTAGCCATATACTGATAGCATGCAACAGACATATTGCCAGTGATATATGTAGGACAAGACCTGTGTGGTGCATAGACAAAACCAAACAGACCATCCACTGGCCATCATGTGAATAGGCCCACAGTTGTGAGCTATGCAGACAGACTGCATTCCATCCTAAACTACTATGTACACCCAAACACTGCAAGACCAGCAATATACAATGCACATAACAACACTACTCACTCTGTTTGTAGGTCTGGAACCTCATACAAATGTGTAGTTGGCCTGTGTCTGCAAGTCCTACTATAAGAGGTATTGCAACCTGCTGTCTGTAACACTGCTGCCCACATACAGGAAGGATGCCCTCCATACTGGAAAGGTTAAGGGACAATGCCCACATGAGTCAGTAATTAATAGTACTGGGTTGCCATGACAGTGGTTATCTGAAGTACTACACAGCAGGCTGCATTCAGTTAGCAACTGTTGCACACTGATTGGTGCAGAGCACATCACCTGATCATGTGTATCACCTACAAAAGCCATGTTGCAATCCATTCAAACCAGCTCAATCACTGTAGTGGAGAGAGACAGAGAGACAGAGAGAGAGAGAGAGAGACAGAGAGAGAGAGTGTCAGGCAGACACACACACACACACACACACACACACACACACACACACACACACACACACACACACACACACACACAGAAAAAAATGCAATCAACAGAACGGTGTCACAGCCATCAGAAAAAAATGTATGTAAAACATAAATGTATGTAATTGAGTCTAGTATGTGGTATAGATTTTAGGATATATTATGTGGAATGTTTTATATGTGCCATCTGTGGTTGTCCCTGTTAATGATGTTCTGCTGAACAACTGCTCTGGACAATACTGTCTGTCCCTGTAGGCAGTGGGACATACCCACCAACTGTGCAGATCAGCATTGAATGACAAAGATGTAAGCCATAATATCTGTGTTTGGTATGTTAGTGTGGGCAATAGCTGGTGGTAGAAGTACTGCTGTCATGATAGACACATGGGTGTCAGAGCACACCACTTGCAGTACAGTCATGTTAATGTGTAATGTAGCATGCACAAATGCCATAGGTGTATAATAGGCTTACCAGCAATCTCTCACCATATATAACACCCTAATGTTAGTCTGTGTTCACATGTGACACCTGTCTGTGTTGCAGCAAGGCAGAACAGTGCAGCTGTGAATGAAAGACAGTTACAGAATGTGGACCAGATGTCTGTATGCTCCCACATATAGATAAATATCTGTGTGATATATAATGAGACGTGTATGTCTACAGATACACAAACACTCATATAGATATATGTATATCAACAACCTACAAGATATATCTATACATATATATATATATATATATATATATATATATATATATATATATATATATATATAGTGACACTGACAATGGCACGTAGGTGAAATAGTCTGTAACAGGTCAGCAAAGATGGTGCCCCCACAGGGAACATGGCTACAAACACATAGCACAAAGCCTGGTACAAACACATAACACAAAGCTTGGTACAATGCAACATATGTCCCAATGGTAGGTAAGCAGCCGACATACCAATTGCAGTCTGTGAATGGTTTGTTGTAGCTGATATGGTGGGGGGAGACAAAGATGTGTATTAAGAACTATGGTAACCCTGCTGTATGAGCTGCTCAGACCTGTTTCCATCTTTATGTCTTCCAGTACATCAGTACACCACTCTTGTGTATGCATCCACATCTGTACAGGTAGATCATGCAAATCTGAGATGGCATGTACATAGTCTGTTGCTGTGTAGTAGTACTAACAGTTGTGCATAAGCTGTAGTATTGTGGACTTCTACTGTTGATGTAATGTAATGCTGCACTCACCCTTTATGAATGCCACAGCTATGGCCACTGACATCAACTTTCTCACACTCTTATGTAGGTCCCTCCAGGATACCACCATGGCAGCAGCCTGTAGCCGGTGAGTATGGTTCATGTTCATGCATGACAATACACTGGGCATGTAATAGCTATGGGATATTCCATGCAGACATCTAACACACCTACCTACACTGCATGCTGTACACGTTCATGTTTTGTTGCTGTGAAATGCACTGCATCACAGTAGAGACTATGCTAGGGTTTCTGAAGGATACAACAGACACATGCAAGATAACTAACATCCTCTTATTGTGAAATGTGCCCACAGGGATGAGAAGTATGGCAGGACACATAGCCTACAGTAGGGACATGTGTGAAACAATACCCTCATGGCTGTATCTGCACACAATCAGGTTAAGTAACTGTGGCAGATGTAACCCTGACCCCACAGCAATATTGACAGCAGTGTGTGCACTCCAAGAGATGTGTCCAAGAGATGTGCACATGAGTAGACCTTGAAACCATACAGAGTTCTGGGACTTGTTTAGGGCACCCCCCATAGCCATGGTAAGGTCTGGTGTTTGTCAGTATAATAGTCTTGTACTGGTCCTACATGCACTGCTGATGTTGTGACCTCTAAAGCAGACATCAGGCATTCACAAATGATATCTGTTCACATATAATCCCAGGTATGAGTTGCTCTGACACATAGGGGCTGTGAGCATTGCAGCTGAAATAATTGACACAGTACTACATATGCAGCAATGGTTTGTACACCTGTGAGGTATGGTGCACATTACAAGGCAGAGTACAGAACAGGTCCACAATAACACTTTGTACATGGGTGCAGTGTTAACAAGGGGAAGGGCCATCACCTACTAACACAGCCCATGCATCACACACATGCATACTGGTGCTAGCATGAAGTCACTATAGTTGCACTGCATGCTGTTGAGCACCATATGTAATGCATGCTGACAGAAGGGTAATGGGAGGACTGTGTGTACAAAAGTTGTGCAACCCCACATGTAGGTTTGTGTGTGGGATGTGTGTGTGTGTGTGTGTGTGTGTGTGTGTGTGTGTGTGTGTGTGTGTGTGTGTGTATGTGTTGATTGTGTCTGTAAGTGCAATCTGGTGGAGTGGAGTGTGGTCGATGCATGTCAGATGTGTGTGTACATGTGTGTCTGTTTGTATAGGTGTCCATGTATGCACAGGCGATAGTGGGATTGATCACATGGCAGTACTTCTCCTTGGGATTGTGCTGTACATGTACATGGAGTAACACATCAGACACCAGGACAACCTGTCTGATATGTGACCACAAGACATCTGATTGCATAACAAGGTCTGTAGTATAGAACATGCATTGGGAGGGAAAGTACATACCAGGTATACACATCATATTGCCAGCAGCAGATAGATAACTGGCTACCCAGATATGCAACACTACTAATGCAATGGGGAATTATCAGAGCACATCAGTGAGTGTATCCAGGTATTACTGTTGTCCGCATGATAGGTTGACTGTGCAGCAGATGTGGCATGTATTGATCAAGCCTGTAGTATGAGACTCTGGTGTGTGACATATGTAGTGAATGTAGCAGCCCCAACCATATAGGGGCCATGTACACCATGACTGGACATACACATGGTAATACTGGATGACAGCAGTGAGGCCATGTACAACCTACTCCACTCAAGTCAGGGAGGTGATGGAGTAACAGGTCATGTGTTGTGATCACATGTGTAGGCATGAAGAGGAGTGATATGTTAATGGGTAGTATTAATGAGTGTATGTTAGCAAGTGCCATGCAGGATGGGGAAAATATGTAACTGAATATGGGACTGTCTGTAAACCCAGGGAAAGGGAGGTAGTAAGGTGGACTGTCAGTGTGTGTGTGTGTGTGTGTGTGTGTGTGTGTGTGTGTGTGTGTGTGTGTGTGTGTGTGAGTGTGTGTGTGACTGTGTGTGTGTGTGTGTGTGTGTGTGTGTGTGTGTGTGTGTGGGTGTGGGTGTGTGGGTGTGTGTAAATGTGTGTATTGTTATGCAATGCTGTACAGGTCTTAAGGTGTGTGTTTGTTTCCCCCACAGGTGGCGATGTGGATCAGGGTCCCTTCTGCATGCAAACTGAGGTAGGTGTCTGTACAGACACTGAAGATGATGATTGTACTGTTGAGGCACCGGTGGGGTTTTCAGAGGCTGGCATTGTGCCATCATGTGTCATCACCTGCCTAGCCACCACAAGTCCGCACACAGTTACAGTGCCCTTACAAACCCCATCACAAGTGGCCATAGCAGAGGGACAGTTGGTGGATGGTGCCAGTGACCAGGAAAGTGTGGTGTCCATGCCAACTGTGTTGAGTCACAGTCGTCATAGCTAGATGTCCAGCAGGGCACCACATTGGCAGATGTACTGTGGTGCTCGTGTGAAGACCACTGGTCATCATACTCCTGGCAGAGGTGCCACAACTGGTACCACCAGGGGCATGTTTCAGGCCATAATGGAGGCACAGGCATATATGGGAATGTACACCAGACAGGGCCTGAGGCTGTAGAGGGCTGCTTTCTCATTTGTAAGTGGCAACCTCCGTGAACTTGCTGCTGCCCTCCATGAACAGACTGAGGTCATGGATTGATGGTGGGGTGAGATGGTGGGCCTCATTGACCATGGTATGTCCATGCTTGAACATGTGGTGGTAGTGGTGCAACGGCCATGTAGACGTAGGCCAGAAACACCAGCAGCTGGTGGTCAACATGGACATGCCAGGACACCAAGCAGCTCCCATAGTGGCAGTACCAGCCCAGCACACCACTGGAAGTGCTGTCCACAACACACCACAGCAGGCCTTGTGCATGTGGCCCTGGCCAGTCCCAGGCAGGACAAGGTTCCAGTGGACATCTGTCATCATCAGGGGAGAGTAGCACCTCATGGCTGTACCTGCACGTGCCCATGGAACCCCTGGCAGGCACAGTCAGTGTGTCCGTGGCTGGAGGCAGTGAACTGCACACCCTGCCAGGTATGGTCTGCAACTGTCCAACAACACCTGTATAGGGCAGCAACATGGCAGAACTGTGTGCATGCATGCATACCCACACACTATGCAACCACACCTAGGGTGACCCCATACCAGCACACACCACATCACCACACCCCAATCAATGAACCAAACCTCTCACCTATACACATGGTGACACATGTATGGACCACCCTTGGCCTGTGGCAAACCAGCAACACACCTTGTGCATATGATGATACCTGTGCCACATCCCTGTCATCCATAAAACTGATGTACAGACAGGCTAATATCATTCTGATGCACACAATGACTGTAATAAAGTGCTGCAATGTACTGCAGTGTAAGATGTTGCTGGGGTAATGTGTAATGCATACATGTCTGGTAGTGTAGCCTTGCAGCAATGATGCATTTCAGCTGTTAGTAACACTGATTGTTATCTCCATAATTTTATCAATTTGTGTTGTAGGTGTACATGTGTCAACAGGAGGATGGTCTGCAGTCATATTCCACAAGGGTATGACACTGTGGTGACACCATGGCCATCACAGGTTTGTATAACAGTTATTGCCCATGCCACATTGACAGGTGGCCTGCTGATACATGTATAATCTACACCCTTATGTCAACCCATCCACATACACGCACATCCTTATTTGGCAACACTGTGACTAGACCCCTACCTAGGTATGTAGTGTTACTAAACTGTGTGGCTTTCATTTCACACATGACACCACATTTAGGGTGAGGTGTGTACCAGGTCACATGTTGCATGCAGAACATCCATAGACATGTACAATAATGTAATGAGGGATTTAATGTTTGTATATGGAGAATACATAGTGTGTCATACCATCATATACACACTGACTGACACATAACAGGCAGACACACATCTTAGACAGCTGGGTGTATTGTTTCTAACTAACTAGTCTGTGTGTCCAATGTGTTAAAGGTAGGCTTCACACAGTACATGTATAACTGGGCTGTATCCTGTTATCAATTACCTGTATGGGTGATGGTGACAGTGGTCACCAGAGAGTGGTACGTGGGTCATATACCGAGTGTACCATGGAGTAATGACAGTGTACACAGCGCCCACATCCCCAAATGGATATTGTACACACTGGAATCTGTCTTGATACTCTGACATACCCACTATCACACATTGCCCATGACAACCAGTACAACCCTTTGCATATCACAACAGTGGTACCACAGGGATATGCATGTAATGCACATGCCACAGGCCTAATAGGGTGTTGCATTGTGATGCCACACCTATGGGCGGTGACAACAATATGTGTACTACTGTGTGGCAGTGTGTAGTGTAATAGGAGCATGTATCCTCGGAATGGTGTACCCTACAGATATGCAGACAGATATTGTGCACATTGGAACCCATCTTGATACTCTGACATACCCACTATCACACATTGCCCACGACAACCAATACAACCCATTGCATACCACAGCAGTGGTACCACAGGAATATGCATGTACTGCACATGCCACAGGCATAGTAGGATGTTGCAAAAGTAATGAATTGATGAAGCAACATTAAGTTGCGAAAGTGCTTACCATTTGTCTTCTGCAATAAAGTACAGTGACTGATTTCCAGTGTGTAACTTTGGTGCCTTAATTTACTTTTGCTGTTGTTGTGTGTTTTGGGCACCTCAGTGTACCTGCAGCCATTTGGTTTTTGCATCTTCAGTTCATAGTAGGATGTTGCATTGCAATGCCACACCTATGGGTGGTGACAACAATATGTGTACTACTGTGTGGCAATGTGTAGTGTAATAGGAGTATGTGGCCTCGGAATGGTGTGCCCTACAGATATGCAGACATGCACACATACACACACGTGGCAGACCTCAATGGGATTCCCACGCCTATCGACTGATTTGTACAACACTGTTGTGCTGGTACTGCAAGGCACATGTAGCCATTAGGGAGAGGAGTGTAACAGGCTACATGTCATGTCCAATACAGCAGCGGCCACATCTGACTATGGCAATGGGAGTGGAGGTGGTTGTGAAGGCTGTCATAGAATTTCCAACTACAAGCGTACTAACGCACAAACAATGTTATCCTCAGTAATGCATAGCTGTATACCTGGCTATTGCCCATGGAGGGACTGGATATGAGGGGTTGTGTGTACATTGGTATCAAGCCACCTGCCATGTGCCAGGAGGCAATCTATCGACAGACATTATGTTAGTGACTGGCAGGGTGAGAGTGACATGCATCAGTCAATCCCCTGGGTGCCTTCTGCACATGGCCACTGAGATGATCCAGTTGACATGTATGCAACATGAATTACAACACATGGTTAGTGTCTGTGATGGAAACCTGTACCCAAGCATGTTCAGTTGACTGTGGTAGTATAATGTAGGTACCCTTGACATGTGACCCATACAGGGTGATGTCTCCTATATGTGACAGGTAGTACACAGCTGGCCACACATGGTGTCAATCAAGCATAGGTTGTCTGTACATATGCCAGCTGGAGACCTGCCATCTGCACATCTGTAGAGAGACTGACAGACACCAGTTTGGCAAGTAGCTATGCAGTAGGATGAATGTGTCAACAGATGGATGTTTGACAACAATAAGTATGCCATTACTACATGTTGTAAGTCCTCACTAACATGTGCTGTACTGACAGTACTCTACAGTTACATTCCATATGTCCGATTATTATCCAGTAGTGGATATATACAGTGACATAACTCACACACCAGGAACATGTCAGTGAGCCTTCAGAGTGCAGCTATGCCCGCAGATGTGCTTGTTGTCAGTAGTAATGTTAGAACTCTACCCTTCTCTGGGACATCACTGTCGACAGTAGTAATGTCATGTTACACTGCATGCCTGTGTGACAGCACGTACCCTGGGTTGCTACTGCTGTGTGTCACACATTCACATGGATAACAATGCTGTGCAGGAGTCATATACTTGTGTATCCCAGACATGTCCCAACTAGTCACCATCCCCACAAGAGGAGAAAACATACTTGATCTCATCATCACGAATGGGGCACAACACACCAAAGTATACCCCTATACCTCACTGGTCAGATCACAGATCATAACTAATCTAGCTGGAATCCCACCCCCACCTGAAATAAAAAAAAAGAGACCACAGTAAAGAACTTCAAGCCAACTTCACACTTTCTAAAGACTAGTGTGTGGTTCCTAAGGCCCCGGGCCGGCGGAAAACAGTACTCGCAAATCACTTACAAATGCCTTCTACCAGCACCTGGGACTGCATGGATAAATGGATCCCAAAAGCAACAAAAAGACTCTTTACCAAAAGCAAACATCCAGTCTGGTGGACCCGGCCATTAACAAACTCTACAAACTCTCAGGAACAAGCTACAAGATAGAGGCAAAAGATAGAGCAAAGAAGAACACCCATCACTATAAGTAAAAAAAAAAGACTCTCATAAAATCATCCAAAGCAAATTTTGAGAAAAATAAAAAAAGCTAACTCAAGACAAAGAAAAAGAGAAATCAGCTATGTAGCAATTAGCTAGAAAAAAAACAAGATAGGGGAGATCTAAGATAGATATGTTCGAAGATTACTGACAAACAGAAATGAACCAACATTACTGGCATTGCACAACAACTTCACTGACCCCCTCCCCCCAAACTCTCCCTAGAGATTAGAACCAAGAGCCCCAAGAGACTGCAGCCTGAAACACTTCTGACGCCTCCAAAAAGCAAAAAACAGCCCACTCCACATCCCTGATGCCATTGTGTGTGTGCTCCCTGCCTGAAAAGAACAGCTTAAACCAGGATAGCTAACTCATCATGGGACAGCTTACTACAGACAGGTACTTGGGAGGGGTGGCGCACCAACTGTGGTCCCACTTCACAAAGGCTCCACCGACACTGGTCCCAACCCAAAGGCCCATTGGCCCTTAACCGAAATTATGCAAGCCTTAGCTTGGAATCTCCTTAAAAATAAAGATAGCGGAGAGATGATAAAGACCCCTCAAATTTGATGGCTTTTGGAAGGCAGATCATGCCTCCAGATCATTGGCTTTGTTTTTGCAGAATCACAAGCTTGACTTTTGATTGAAAGGTTTTTCATACAGCCTACCTCGATCTCTTGCATCCTTTGCGACAAACAGCCACTCGGGTATCATTGAAAAACTCATCAGCTTAAATATTAACCCTTAACTCATCAGCTTAAATGTTAACCCATACATCACAAGATGACAGGGTCTGAGTTTTCCAGATGTCAGACAGGGTCAAGAGTTGTCAAAGGTGTCAGTGTAACCAAAGCTCACAGGGGGTGGTGTACCACCAGGCTCTTTGCTGGGCTCACTCAAAGCATGCAAGTACTTTCCACATGAAAGCAAACTGGGAGGACAGCGATGGATGACCTCTGACTGAGATATCATAACACAGGGCTATACAGAAATCAATCTTGACACAGATATCCTCATCCAAGGCCAAACATTTGCCGTGATAACTGGTGCCAGAGCCATAGCCTAAAGTTAAATGCCAAGGTTACCTAATAAAACCAAGGTGGGCCTATCCACTGGAGGTGGCAACAGGTGATAGGGGTTGAAGGGACAGAAGATGTTATCAGGACCTCCAGGGACCATAGTTGACAGTACCAAGTAGTTAGGTCACTAACATCATGGAAGTTATTCTCATCCTCTACTTTGCATTCATTATCCACCTTTGACTCATCAATTCTCTCATAGGTCAAGGTCACTTTACTCAATGTATCCACACCAACACTGAATGCTGCTGACGCCCCACTCAGTTCAGCATCTGAAGGTACTGATTTCAACAACAAAAGGAGAGGCCACACAAACAGAGGGTGTCTCTATGGTGTCACACTCCTGCTCACTCTGTCCCATGCTGTGCTACTCAGAAAGGTATGGAGTCTCATTCAGTCGCCCATATGCTTCCACCTTTGATTTGAATAACCCCAACATACAAACCAAGATTCAATCCCACCGCTTATACTCACGAGGAGCCAAAAATAAGGACCACAAGACCAACAACCCAAAGAGGAGGAATAGACATCAAAAGTTAAATATGACATGGAGGGATGCCAAAAGAAGTTAGAGAGAAATCAACACACATGGTGTATAGAGTGTGGAGAGGCCCGCTGGAATTGTCCTCTTGACCAATGACCCATGGGAGAGACGCAGGATATACCGCAGATATAGTTCAGCGTACTCAATTTATTGAGGAGGCCTAAACTAATAATGGGCAGCTTCCCTAGAGCAAAGGGCGCGCAAATGGCAAAAGTAATGGAAGAGGCTTGTAAATGCCCTCTATGACACTCAATACCCTTTGCTACTGTAATGACAGCACATAGACACATGTACTGTACATGGCAGTACATACACATATTACAGATGTCATTTCCCAGGGTTTGATATAGCCTTGTATATGACCCAGAGATAGCCTCTGTGTAGACATTATGCCACAGTGTATAGCTGGAGGATGTCTAGATGGTCAGCATAGGCCATCTGTTTGATGCCTGTGATTCTTATAGTGAGGTATTTCCACTGCCTTCCCAGCTGTCGCAGCTGTCTTGTGAGGTATATACCAAATGGAGCATTGTACTCTATACAGGGTGTAATGCAGGATGAGTACAGTGGGACAATTATTCCCTTTTTTCTGGATGTAAAGCCCTCAGTGATGAGGTGTGCCACATAGAAGGATTTCCTTACTGTTGTGGCTATGTGGTTAATGAAGGTGAGACCACTGTCCACCTGTGTCCCTATGTCTGTCAGCACACTTTCAGTGTTTAGTGTACTGCCACCTATGTGGTAATTCATGGGTACATGGTATGTCCAAAGGGGATAACTATACATTACTTGGCATTAAGCTTGAGTCCATGGCTCTGGCACCAAGCATCTGTTTCTGTAAAGCCATGTTGTAGAATATCCACATCATTTGGGGATGCAATAATGGCTCCCAGTTTGCAGTCATCTGTGAAATTTGTTAGCCAGAGTTCTGTAGTGTTGGCCTGTACTTCATGGAAGTAAATGCCAAACAAGAGCTGTGCCAGGACTGACCCTGACATACTCCAATTGTCAATTATCTGGAGCAGGGATTGAACATGGCTACATTTACAGTCTGGGTTCCATCGATGAGTCAGTTGGCAACCCATCAAGTGACACAGGTGTTTATGGCCAGCTTCACATGTTTAACTATGTCTCTAGAGTGGGTGATGTTGTCGAAGGCCTTGGCGAAGTCCAGATAGGCTGTGTGCACTGCCTTACCCACCTCCACAGCTCTGGAGACTGAAAAGTAGTCAAACAGGTTCAGCAGACAAGATCGGCCCTGCATGAGCCCAACCAGGGTGGGGTCCAGTGTTTGCTGATTGCCAATGTCTTTGTAAATAAGTTGCATGATAATGCATTCCATGGCCTTGTAGATCAGGCTCATCAGACTGATGGGACGGTAGTTCCCAGGATCCAAGGTGGATTCCCCCCTTGTGGAGTGTGATAACTGTAGTTCTGCACCACTTAATGGGATAGAAGCCTGAAGTGAGGCTATGATTACACATGGCTCACTTAGGTGAGATGCAGGGTTATGTAGTAGTTTATGTACTACACAGCCCAGGATGTCATCTGGTCCCATGGATGCTGTATTTCTAGCAGTGGAGTCGGCGGTTTCCACCTGTGTGGCCATGATTACTGGAATTTGGCAACCTTTTGTTACTGAGATGGGCACTTTAGGGGTTGAGGGAAGCTGAATTTGGCACTAAATTGGTCTGCCCAGATATTGGAACACTCCTTTGAATCAGTATATTTAATGCCAATCTGTTGTAGCACAGATCAGTTCTGAGCATTGCCATATAGATCCTGGACATAACTATAGAATGCCTTGTGGTTGTCTTTGGAATCTATGGCAATTATATTTATGTAACAAGCTGTGGCAGATTTCGAGGGATAGCAGTTTCTTACTGAGGCTGGTAAGGGAACAGTTTGCATTTTGAGATTTTCCTTTTAACTGCAACAGTGTCTTCCTTCTGTTGTATAGATTGTTCATGGCAGTGGAGCACAAGATTGTCTTCCTTGTTTGGAGGACAGTGTTTTGGTTCTATGTGGGATGGCACAATTCATGCACAAGTGGATGTGCCCATACAGTTCCTTAGTGTAGGATTTACCAGTTGCACTTTCAGCTCCCATCTCCATGGGTGACATGAGGTTTGTCACTTCTGACTTGAGTAGCATGGCTTTGGCTTTGCAGAGGATATTTATGGAGGATCCTTACTGGTGGGTGGGGGTGGGATGTGGATGTTAACTGTGATTACCTTATAGTGAGACCTGACCTATGAGGGGTGACCACTGGTGTGGGGCATCTGATTCCCATGTTGGTAATGACCAGGTCTAGGATATTGGAGACCCTGGTTGGACAATGGATTAGTTGATCTAGGGGGTTGGAATGCATGAGTTCCTGGAACCATTGGTAAAGGGTGGTGGTACATGAGTTGTTTTCCCAGTTAATGGCAGAGTATTTAAAATCACCCAGTATTATGGTGATTGTTTGTATCTTAATATTGTCCAGTATGTTTATAACAGTGTAGTGAGAACCTTGGCCCATGGAGGGGGATCAGTAGGCAGCTACAATTTGGATTGCAGTCTTACATAGTGTTAGTTGCATCTGGTGATTCTCAGATGCATTGTGTTTGACACTAGGCTGGAGGTGTGAATGACCCTGGTGAATATGGCACTCCTTCACCTGTAGTGTTGTGGTCTTGGTTTGTTGCCCAACATGTGTGATAAGGGTTGTCGGCAGGTATTACAGCTGTGCTCTCTGTAGAATTGCACCAGGTCCCATTTACTGCACAGATATCGATGTTCCCCATTTGTAGGTGTGGCTCAACAGAGTGCCTTTTTAGGTTTAGACTTCTAGCATTGAGTCGCATTACCATCAGTTTGCATGCTTGTATCTATTACAGTGGTGGTTTTTGTCCTTTGAACCTTGCCTAGATAAGGCACTATGAGGGGTGCCAAGAGCTGTAGCAGTAACCTAAATCCCAGGGGCAATACGTGCAGACTATCTCTGCCAGAGCATCATGGTTTGTACATCATGTCCCCCCAGGCAGACAGATACTGAATCTCCTTTGAATGACATCAGATGCTTAGCCACTTGTTGAAGTCATTGCTGTGTATATGTATATGTGTGGTATTTATATGTATATATGTACATCTATATCCCCATATATGTATGTGGATATGTATATGGCCATATATGTATGTGGATATGTATATGTGTATATATCTAAATAGATATGTGGATATATGTGCACACATATCTGTTTACCATATGTCCAGAACATGGAGTAGAGTCCTACCTCAGTACCAATAGTCCCAACACTGTAGTGCAAGGGGATGTCATGGATGTTTTGCAGGTATATATGTAGACTGTTGCCACTGTCAAAGGGGTGTCTTAACAGACATGTTGGGTGTGGGAGGACACATCTGCTGTAGACATGTGCACCATTGCCTATGGACAGACATCCTAGGGGCAGCATAGTATGGACCCACTGCTAGCACAGTAATTATCCTGTGGACTACAGCAGGGATATGGCCACTATATGTGGACAGTGTGCAACTTTGTGGTCAGTCCAGAAATGTACACATGTCCCCTTCATGCGAGACATGTGGACCACGCCTCCCAATTTGGATGTTACTAGCCATGTACATGGGTATATCATGACAATACTGGGATACATATGCCCACACAGTGTATGCACACACACACACGCCAGTCTGTCCAGACACATAATACCTGGTGCTCCTGTGTTCACATGGCCATATACTACCCAGTAGAGAATGACATACATCTGTACAGCATACCACTGCTTTGTCAGAAATACACAACAGTTATGCTGGCCTGGCAGCAGTATGTCCTGCAAATAACTGGACATAGCACGCTAGGTATTTACAGTAGGCTGCTAGGGATGTCACAAAGCACTGGGCAAACTACAGGCAGACTGCCACAACACTGAAATACATATTGTTTGGGGGAATACACATGTACCTGCGATTATATCAGGCTCAACACATAGGTCACAGCACAGCATAGCAGACACCTGTGAGAAAATGCATACCCACATCCAATGTCAATGCAGCCACAGCCACACATGATACACAAGCTTAACACTGGAGCGGCATGCAACATCAGACAGAACAGGATGGAGAACAATGGCATCTACCACAGTCTGTACAGAGTCCATGTGTTAAAAGTACAATACACATACAGTCGTCAATCATCCTAACCCAGTGGTCTGCAACCTGCGGATCTGGAGCCACATGTGTCTCTTCAAACCTGCTGTAGTGGGTCCTTGTACCTCTGAGGATTAATGAACACACTACCACACAACACTCACACACACACACACACACACACACACACACACACACACACACACACACACACACACACCCAGCAATCCCAACACAGGGACACAAGTATGGACATATGTTAGGTATTGTTCTTATACACTTAGTTATATTATATTTAGTATAACTATATATGAAACCGTATATGCTCTGCTATCTTCATTGTAGGAGTCAGATAGCTGTTGTGCCTCCCAATGACATTAGTTCGGTGGGTGAGGGGTCAGGAATGGCTCTTTGGATATTGAAGGCCACAGACCTCTGCCATACATACACAGACCACAGTACTGTACACAAAAACACAGAATGTCCAGGTAATGTCCTTGGAAACAGCCCCTACTACACACAACATGTCAAGCAGTCTGTTATCTGACTGGCTGGTTATCAGGTATGCTGTTAGTAACTAATGGTGTACAGAACATATGCACCATATATATGCTGGCTTCATTTTCACAACACGTGTGCACCTCTGCAGTCTAGAGGTCAGTGTATGTAACAGTGTGCTATGCCCCTTTAAGGCAGTGTATGGGGGGTATGCACCATTAGTATTCCAGGGTGTTACAACATGTGAGGACCACCAGTAGTGAGCTGCCTTAAGGTATGCAGATGCACATTATCATACATTTCACTTTGTGAACATTGCTGGCCTACTGCTTACAGCCATCAGTGTGATTGTGATGATTACAGTTATGCACTGTTATGTGACAGATACCACCCATAGTGTCAACCCAGGTCTTTTCCCCCTAGGGGGATTGCATGCAGAGTGTATTTAGAGGCTACCGGGCTATGCATCTGCATGACATACTGTGGATAGTTTGTTATGCTGTGGCCACGTCAGTCTTTTCTGTTGGATTACCTGAAGGCCTTGGCATGGACACCAACAAATGTGATGTTTTCAGACTACTGTAATAAAGGATATGTTTGAGTGTTGCATTACTCTGTTTGTATATATGTCAAAGCATAATCAGCTATATGACGTGGCATATACAACTGTAATAGTACACAACTGAACCTTTCCTATGTATACCGACCTGTGTGTTGTGTTACATACATTGACTTCTCTGTGAGTATATGTGTCAGGCAACACTTGTCTGTAGTGTGGGTGACTAATACAATGTCCATCGAATGAGGTTGCAACTGTAGGGATACTGGCTGTTCAGTATGGTGTGCACCGTCTGATTATGTATCTTCCTAGACATACCTCTGTGTGTGTCTGTGTAGTTACATATATATCTATACATATGTATGTGTGTGTATATATATATATATATATATATATATATATATATATATATGCATATATGAGTATCTGTATACATGTGTCTGTGTATAGGTATCATAGAACTGTTTATTGCTTACACATTGCACCTTCACTATGGTAGCCACACTGTGCTGCATGATAGGTTATCAATACCTGCCTGACATAATACAAGTTGGATAGCTTACTGTTAACATTTTGTGGCCATGTATTGTCAGGTCCTGGTTATGGCATTTGCAACAGTTGGTATTGTATTGCAGGGGGGATATCAATACATGTAAGACATATGTTGCTTGAGACCCCCTCACCTCCATTAATGGTGCCTGTGTTCATATATGTCTTTGTTATGTTCTCTATGATATCTATAGATATATATCTATATATATATATATATATATATATAGATAGATATATATATGATAAATTGCTGTATATATATATATATATATATATATATATATATATATATATAGATAGATATATATATTGACATATGGGTCTACGTCATTTGATCGAAAGACCATTTGACCTAAACCCATTTGATCAAAATTTCATTTGATCAAAAACCAGAATTCAAGGCAAATAACAAGGATTTGTTCCCCTCCCCAATGTCGTGCAACCCTGGAGTTGGTATATATAGTTGGGGGGGTGGGAGGAGTGTTTAAAATCTGTACTTTTTGTGTTATTTTCTTATTTTAAAGGAAACTAGGTGGGGTCTTAGCCCCCCACACCCCCCAATGTGGGAGGCTGCACTTCCCACACCCCCCTAACTATATATACCAACTCCAGGGTCTCACGACATTGGGAAGTGGGACAAATCCCAGTTTTATGCATTAAATACTGGTTTTCAATCAAATGAAATTTTGATCAAATGCGTTTAGGTCAAATGGTCTTTCGATCAAATGAAGTAGACCCATTGACATATATATGTAAACAGAGTTGTATAGATGTATGCATGGAGAGAGTGAGGTGTATATATATATATATATATATATATATATATATATATATATATACATACATATGTACACACACATACATCTAGATGTTAAAGTACATTTTCTGTACTGTTGAATGATTGTGCTAGATAACATATTTCTGAAGCCATCAGATGTATATCTGTCATGGCTTAGTGGTAATTCATGTTGTCTATGGTGTGCAGGGTCCTGGGTTTTAGCCTTGCAGAGACTGTTTAATTTGTTGCTGGGCAGAACATGGGCCATTGGGTACAGAGTGATTAAGGCACTTTAAAACAGTTCTAAGCGGGTGTACGTAGGTTTGCGTGGAGCTAAGCACTGCTAACTTCCAGTTACATTGTCATACACTCACTTGGCTTCTATATTGCTTAACCTGTGTAGGCAGTGCTTACTCCTGTGCAAATCTGCTTACAACTGCTCAGAAGTGCCTTAATCACACTGTATCCAATGGGCTGTGTTCTGCCTAACAACAAAATAAACAGCTCCTGCAGTGCTCAAACCCAGGACACTAAACACCATAGACAAGGTGATGTACCACTAAGCGATGCCAGACACAAATAACTCCGATGTTTTCATAAACATATCATCCAGTCCAGTCATGCAACAGAACATAGAATGTATACCAAGATCTAGAAGTATGTCTGTGTACATATATTAATATCTAAACAGATACAACATATCTATATTTGTAGGTATATATATTTCTGAAACTATATACATATATATCAATATATATGAACATATATACATGCAAATGCCTACATCGACACATAAATGTGTCTACACCTATATGTCTACATATACACAGCAAGTTACATATGTGTACGCAGACATATATCTATGTAGGTATATACGGACATAGTTATATATATGTTAACAGATATATATATATATATATATATATATATATATATATATATATATATATATATATACACAGACACAGATATACATATTTATATATATATATATATATATATATATATATATATATATATATATATATATATATCTTGATATACGTGTGACTACACATACACAAACAGTTATATTTACAGTAAGATACATAAGAAGAAGATGCACACAATATGGAACAGCCACTATGCCTACAGTTAACCCCTGAATGACTGGACACTGTATAGTCTACCCATACAAACGACAATCATTGCCTGCAACATATACCCACAGAGAGGTCATAGGAAAAACACCACACACAGGTTTGCAGACATGGAAACCTTTAATTGTATACTATTACAGTTCTCTATGCCATGTCATATAGCTGTTCAGACAGTGACAACCATATAAACAGAGTAATGCAACTGTGAAACAGTTATACTAATACAGTAGTCTGGAAAGGTTCACAACTGTTGCTGTCCAGGTCAAGACCTTCTGATTGTACAATAGTGAATAGTGTGTATAGTTCAGCAGCCTCTATCTACACACTGTACAAACTCAGTAGGTGGTAAAGACGTCATGTCACCACATGGGTTGTAACTGCTACATAACAAGGCATAACTGACACCACCATGAGCACACCGACAAACAGAACAGTCTGTATGACAGGGTGCATTAGGCTTGCATTAACCAGATACATGTCAGTAATGTAACTATAGGTGAAGTATATGGTACTGTATTTCCAGATACCTTGAGGCAGCTCACCCCTGATACCCCCACATTTTGTAAATGTCTAGGTCCTTTATGGTGCTCCTTCCCGGACTCAATAATACAGGGCCATATACCACTGTTATATACACTGGCCTCTAGAGTGCATAAGGGCACACATGTATTATGTAGGTGATGTCCAAACATATATGGCCCCAGCCCCACCGTATGTGTAGGGGATACAACAGCAGTGGGCTGATGGCAGCAATGGCAGTGTGATATACTCACAGCTCACTACAGAACAACCACCAACAGCATGACATATGTGCAAAGCTTGGTATGTAGGTGATGGACAGAGGCTGCAATACAGGCACATGATAGTCTGTAATATACCATTAGTCAGGAAATTGAGGTTAGAAACAGACATGGATGTAGCCATGTACCAATAGCACTCAACATACACAATGCCAGTGTAATATCTGACACAAGACCTGTGTGGTGGACAGACAAGACATGATAGTCATAGCTCTGGCCAGCAAGAGGATAGGTCCACAGTTGTGAGCTATGCAGACAGACTGCATTCCATGGAAAACTAGTATGTACACACACACCCTGTAACACCAGTACTATACAAAGCATAACACAACTCTACTCGCAGTATGTCTGTAGTTCCTGATCCTCCTACAAATATGTGGCTGCCCTGAGTGTGCCGGTTCTCCTGTAAGAAGTATTGCTACCTACTGTCGGTAACACTATTGTCCACACACAGGATGGATGTCCATCATACAGGAAATGTAAAGGGACCACACCCACATGATGTGGGGATTTATAGTGGGTTGTTGCCATGACAGGGGTAATTGGGAGTAGTACACATGTGTAATCATAGATATATATATATATATATATATATATATATATATATATATATATATATATATATATATATATATATATATCTAGATATATGTACATATATTTTCACCATATGTCCTGGACAAAGAAGCTTAGCCCAACCCTAGCCCCTATGATCCCAATGTCGTAGTTGAAGGGGATGTCAGGTATGTATAGCAGGTATACTAGTAGACTATTGCTACTGTCATTGGGATTGTCTTCACAGACATGGTGTGTGTGAGAGGTCACATCTGTTTATAACATGTGTGCCATTGGCTACTGACAGACATCCTAAGGACATCATTGTACTGCTAGAACATAATGCTGCTGTGGACTGCAGCAGAGATATTGGCCAATATATGTGGAAAGTCTGACACACTCTGTGCAGTCCAGAGGTATACCCATAAGCCCCTAGTGCTAAACATGTGTACCATGGCTGACAATATGGATGTAGACAGCCATGTAGATGGGTATAACACATAATGACTGGTATACATTTGCCACCATAGGTTATGCATTCACACACCCCTGTCTGGCCAGACACATAATGACTGCTGGTACAGGGGTGCCATGGCCACATACTACTCACTAGATATCGACATACATCTGTGCAGCATCCCACTGCTCTGTCTGACATACATGACTTAAGAGAGGCCCGGCAGTGGTACATATGGCAAGTATCTGCACATGACATCTCAGTGGGTAAGTACACTAAGCTGCTAGGTATGTAACCATGCACTGTGCAGGCTGCAGGCAGACTGGCTCAACACTGGCCTACACCTCCTATGGGGGGATGCATATGTGCCTGCATATAAAGCAGGCTCAATAGGCATGTCACAGCACAGGGTAAGATACACTTGTGTGAAAGTGCATAACCACAATCAGTGTGAACACAGCCACATATGGTTAGCTAGCATGATATTACATTATATGAACTATCTGTTCTACACCATTCTCATATGTGCCACTCACAGACTGACCCTATATATACTGGGCTGCTATGCAGTTTGGTCTGATGGCTGTCTCTGGTATGGGACACGTGTGTGTGTGTGTGTGTGTGTGTGTGTGTGTGTGTGTGTGTGTGTGTGTGTATGGCCCTACAAACATGTACGCCAATACAGTACCATACAGTGGAGCAGCATGTAACATCAGATAGGAAGATAACTAGAATAATGACATTTACCACAGTCTGTACACAGGCTAAAGTCCATATTAACAATACACATACTGTTGACATTCACCATAGGTACACAAACCTCAGTACTGTACAGACATCCACAGAATTTCCAGATAATGTCATGAAATATAACCCCTATTGTACATAACATGTGTAGCAGTCGGATATATCACTGGCTTGCTATCAGATATGATGACAGTAAATATGGTGTACAGCACATATGCACCACTTCATGCACAACATATGTATAAAGGATGACAGAGGTGTGGTTGGAAGCAAATACACAGGGCCAATATTGACATGTTGCTGTGATAACCGCATACATTTACTGTTGTAACAGGGTTTGTTGCAACATATGTCCTATGAGGGATATGACGTCAGTGACTATCACATCTTTTACCATCTACAGACTACAATCCTCACACTACCTTCTGCAGTCACAGATAGATGCTCCATGGGTGACACATGAAAGACACAACACTGCCCAGTCGGCAGATGATCCAGCAGATGGGGATTCATCATAAACATGGAACTGACCTGGCAGGTATTGAGACATGTACGATGGCCATATCCACACAAACACTGTTAAACCAACATTACTCCGAATGCAGTATAGCAGAACTTAACAATCTGTAGTCAGGCACATCCCCTCCTGTTTGTTGCCCTCTTTCCATAGTGTATGTTGTTAGAGGTAAACCCCAATCCATCTGAGATGCTGTTTGCCAAACAACAGATATAGTTCCTGCTCACAGTGGATGAAAAGGGCCAACACAACCATGATGTTCCTAGATATTGGAGCGTGTTTCCATGCAATTGGCTATGGGAATAATACCACAGCTGTTTCCCATGCAATCAGCTAGGGGAGGGCTGCAATTCATGCAGAGGCCATCAGCTGATCACGAGCATCACTTAAAATACACATGCTGCTGCCTAAGCAAAGCAGGTGTAGGTCTCCACATCCACCAGAGAGGGTGTGGGAGAGGCAGACAGAGGCAAAGACATGTCAGGGAGGGGTGGGAGAGTAAAACTGAAGCATGTTTGTGTCACACACCTACCAGCACAGGGTATCAAACTCCTGACAACTATGTGGTGCTATCACAGTTCATTGCAGTTATTGGATGCACCACATGGGTTACCTGTTGTGGAGCACTCAGAACATATATGTGATGATGAGTGACATCTGCAACAGGGATGCAGTAGCTATACAGTAGGTGACGTACACGTGCCTGTCTGCATGAACAGGTGCCAGCGTCAACACAGCCACACTCTCAAAGGGACCCACACACACTGGCACACTTGGCAGGGCCAGGAGTACAACTCATCAGTAGTGGGATTGCCACATCCCATCACTGTGCAGATATCACATGCACCGCATGAGTCATATGGGGGTTGTATGGGCAAAGGGTATGGGGAGGTGTCTGACATCAGACAGCATGTCTCAGTATGCCCTTGGGGGTTGCAGTGAGTGTGGATGTGAACATACGCACCATGCAACACACACACAAACACACAGGGTGCCAGTACTGACATGCATGAGTGCAAGTCTGCATGGGTGTGTGGTGTTTGACTGTACCAGATGGCTGTACAAGGCTAGGCGATGGGTGTACCTTGGCATCAGGCCACATGATGATAGTCTGCATTGTGGCTCAGTGCTGTAGGGTCTGCATTTGCCCACACAGGTGGGTATTGTATCCCCCATCCAGTCACCTGTGTTACTATTGTGTGTGGCCAATGCTGTGCATCACTTGCCATGTATGTGTTACTTAGTCCATGACATGGACGGTGTCTGGGATGTGCACACCTCCCACATACATGTACAGTGACATGTGGAACTGTACCTGGGCTATCTGGCCCATGTTGTGAACACAGATTATCATCAGATGTGCCAGTCCTGCCCACCTGTGGTGGGAACTGGTAATGGCCAGTAGGTTTGCCCTGCACTTACATTGAGAGCATGCTAACAGCATTCCCTGGTGTCAGTGGCATCTGTCCATACAGGGCTTGTTGTCATGCATAGTATGTCCATTGTGGGTCACATGTGATGGCACCACAGGTAGTGCTGGTGTCCATTGGGGAACATGGGGGAGGTGTACTGTCTGCACGTACGTGCATCTTGGATAGATGGACAGGGTGACATGCCCTCTGTAGCCCACTGCTGTCACTCCATAGTTACTATCAGTGGCCAATATGCAGTGTACTATCCACATATTGGCTGTTGCCTAGGCATGTGTGTGTGTATGAGACATGGGTTGAGAGTGTCTGGGTAATACTGGAGTTGGTAACTGTGATTGCCTGGCCTTGATATCACATGTATGGGTATGGCTTTGCACCCCAGCCTCTCAGCCATTTCACATCTGTTATCCCTGTACAGTGGACATTGTGATATACAGTAGGGCCACCATATACGAAATATGCAAAACTCATTCCACATTAGCCACACAGTCACAACCACCTCTACACATGATACGAGTTACAAACACACACACAACTGTCATGTCTGGGAGTAGAACCCTTACCTAACTAGTTTACTGCACTATACAGTTATAGTACATGCCAGTGGCATTACTGGAGTTACTGGAGTACTCCTTCCCCAAAGGTGTATTTCACAATGACTGATATCAGCAGGATTGCCAAAGTAGGGCATTTGTAATTTACTGTGAGTGACTAGCCTAAAATGCATTGCTCCCTACACAGACAGTGAGACACACACAAAACATCCACAACCAACATGTGGGGGTATAGAACCCCTAACAGAGGTCTATATCACACTACAGCATAGAGCTGTTATAGGATACACCATGGGGATTACTAGAGAATGTCTTCCCCAAAGGTGTATTTCATGAATGACATCAGCAGGTTTGTCAAGGTAGGGCATTTGAAATGTACTGTGTGTGACTAGCCTAAAATGCTCGATACACAGATGGTGACACACACAAAACATCCAGAACTGCCAAGGATGGGGATAGAACCCTGCCACAGTTCTAATTCACATTACAGCAGTATGCAGTTACAGGATGCGCTACAGCGATTGCTGGGTTACAGCCTTCCCAGAGGTGTATTTCTAGGTGGGTGACATCAGCAGCCTTGCCAATGTTGGGTATATGAATTGTAAGGAGTGTGAGTACCCTAAAAAGCATTGCTCTCTACACAGTCAAACATGCAGACAAACACACAGTTGGGAGGTGTGGGGTTAGAACTCCTAACCAACTCCTTTATCACAATACAGCAGCACACAGTTACAGGATGTGCTACAGAGATTACTGGGCTACAAGTTTTCCCAGAGGTGTATTTCTAGGTGGGTTACATCAGAAGCCTTGCCAAAGTTGGGTATATGCATTGTAAGGAGCGTGAGTACCCTAAAAAGCATTGCTCTCTACACAGTCAGACACGCACACACACACAGTTGCCGAGTTTGGGGTTTGACCTCCTACCTAACTACTTTATCATATTGCAAAATTACGCAGTTACAGGATACGCAATGAAGATTACTGGATTACAGCCTTCCAGAGGTGTATTTGTAGATGGTTGACATCAGCAGCCTTGCCAAAGTTGGGTATATGAACTGTAAGGAGTGTGAGTACCCTAAAAAAGCATTGCTCTCTACACAGGCAGAGACAGACATGCACACACAGACTCACACAAGCACAGTTGCCAAGTCTGGGGTGTGATCTCCTACCTAACTACTTTATCACATTACAGCAGTAAGCAGTTACAGGATGCAGTACGGAAATTACTGGTCTACAACCTTCCCAGAGGTGTATTTTTAGGTGGGTGACATCAGCAGCCTTGCCAAAGTTGGGTATATGAATTGTAAGGGGTGTGAATACCCTAAAAAACATTGCTCTCTAAACAGTCAGATATGCACACAAACACACACACACACACACACACACACACACACACACACACACACACACACACACACACACACACACTTGGCATTTCTGGGGTTAGTACTCCCACCTAACTCCTTTATCACATTATAGCAATACACAGTTAAAGGACATGCTATGTTGATTACTGGGCTACAACCTTCCCAGAAGTGTATTTCTAGGTGGGTGACATCAGCAGCCTTGCCAAAGGTGGGTATATGAATTGTAAGGAGTGTGAGTAGCCTAATAGGAATTGTTGTCTACACAATCAGAGACAGACAGACGTGCACACAAACTCATACATGCACAGTTGCTAAGTCTGGGGTTTGATGTCCTACCAAACTACTTTATCACGCTACAGCAGTACATAGTTACAGGATGCACTATGGAGATTATTGGGCTACAGCCTTTCCAGAGGTGTATTTCTAGGTGGGTGACATCAGCAGCCTTGCCAATGTTGGGTACATGAATTGTAAGGAGTGTGAGTATCCTAAAAGGCATTGCTTTCTACACTGTCTGACATGCACACAAACAAACACACACACAGTTGGCAGGTCTGGGGTTAGAACTCCCGCCTAACTCCTTTATCACACTATAGCAGCACACAGTTACAGGACATGCTACAGAGTTTACTGGGCTATAACCTTCCCAGAGGTGTATTTCTAGGTGGGTGAAATCAGCAGCCTTGCCAAAGGTGGGCATATGAATTGTAAGGAGTGTGAGTACACTAAAAGTATTGCTCTCTACACAGTCAGAGACAAACAGACACACACACAAATGCACACACACACACACACACACACACACACACACACACACACACACACACACACACACACACACACACACACACACACAAAGTTGTCAGGTCTGGGTTTTGACCTCCTACCTAACTACTTTATCACACTACAGCAGTACGCAGTTATAGGATGCGCTATAGACATTGATGGGCTACAGTCTTCCCAGAGGTGTATTTCTAGGTGGGTGACATCAGCAGCCTTGCCAAAGTTGGGTATATAAATTGTAAGGAGTGTGATTACCCTAAAAAGCATTGCTGTCTACACAGTCAGACACGCACACACAGAGAGTTGCCAACTATGGGGTGTGACTTCCTATCTAACTAGGTTTATCACACTAAAGCAGTACATAGTTACAGGATGTGCTACTGAGATTACTGGGCTACAGTCTTCTAAGAGATGTATTTCTAGGTGGGTGACATCAGCAGCCTTGCCAAAGTTGGGTATATGAATTGTAAGGGGTGTGAGTACCCTAAAAAGCACTGCTCTCTACATAGTCAGACATGCATGCAAACACACACATTTGGTAGGTCTGGGGTTAGAACTTCCACCTAACTCCTTTATCACACTACAGCAGTGCACAGTTACATGACATGCTACAGAGATTACTGGGCTACAGCCTTCCCAGAGGTGTATTTCTAGGTGGATGACATCTGCAGCCTTGCCAAAGGTGGGTATATGAATTGTAAGGAGTGTGAGTATCCTAAAAGGCATTGTTCCCTACCCAGTCAGACATGCACACAAACGCACGCACTGATACACACTCACAAACACAGTCTGGGGTTAGAACTCCTACCTAACTAGTTTATCGCACTACACAGTTATGGGATGCACCACAGAAATTACTGGGCTACAACTGTCCCAAAGGTGTATTTCACATTGGATGACCTCAGCAGGGTTGTCATAGTAGTGCTATGGGGTGGGCGGTGTGTGCATGGGCCATAACCCATTCATCTAGGGGTGACACGCCACATGCGGCCACACAGGGGGTCATATGTCACAGGTACATGTATACAGCTACTAGATGACTACTTCCTTGTACAGTCATGTTGCACAACTGGCATGTGCACCACATAGTCTGTGGTGCTGACAGGTACTGGTCGCTAGTATCTGCAGTGAGTGACATCTACACCTCATGTGTTTGGGGCCCTTTGGCTGTGTGCTGGGTGGGACAGGCCTGGATGGCTCCTTGTCATGATCACCCTCTTCCACACATCTATGTTCATCTACCTTTGGCTTATTATAGTGTTTTGTCCTTACATGTATGTCTTTATTCTTATCCACTGTGTGTGCAAGGCTTTAGTGTCTGCACTAACAACTGCAACTGCCGGATATGTCTGGTCCACTGGTGTTTGCAGACATGGCCGTCATGTGTTCAAGTGTGTAAGCATGCCCAGTATGACCCTTCAGTATGTTGTTGACTGACATTGCCTTTATTTCTCTGTGTGTGTGAGCATGCCCAGTAAGGCCATCTGTATTGCATGTGTGGATCAAGTCCAGGTAGTTTGTACTGCAGTGCTGACCTTTGTGTTGTACACCGGCAGGTAGTATGCTGTGTCTGCAGGGTATCCATCGGTCATTTGGCATTGACTGTTGCTACATTTCTGTATAGAGGGGGGGAACACCTGACTATTTCTAAGTTTCTACACAGGATTGGCGGGGAACATCTGACTGTTACTATATTTCTATGTTGGAAGGGGGAGGGCACACCTGACTATTTCTACATTTCTACATAGGAGTGGGGGGGCACACCTGACTGTTACTATATGTCTACATAGGATGGGGGGCACACCTGACATTTGTACACATTTGCTAGTCTTATCTATCGTGCTGGCTAGGGCAAACCAGTGTACTACAGTTCTTAGCTTTTAATTACCTACATATTAGTTTTTGACTTCCTAGCCTTAACAGCTGACATCACACTATCTGGCCTGCTGTTGTCTGTCTGTGTAGGCCTGGGGGTGGTTACTCATAGCCCTCATTCAGAGGCCATAGTACAGCATTTGTTTGTATTTGTCTACACCTGTCCTGCTGGCTTTGACTGTTGTTGGGTATGTGACCCCCCACCTGACTGGCATGTGTGAGTCCCTTATCTTGTCGGTGTCCCAGTATTGAGGGTGGTGCTGCAGAGATGCCTATGTCAGATGCATAGTACACTCCATACACATGGTTAGGCACAGGTAGTGTAATGTTTGGCATCCCTTTTACTGTATGTGAGAGTCAGTGAGAGGTGTTATTCCCTGGGTCCCTCCTGTGTCAGTGTATGTGCTATGTGTTGCCTCTTGGCCAGGGCCAGGGCATACTGGGCTTGCCTCCTTCTGCCTACTGGGGCAGCCTCAGGTTGTTCCTCCTTTGAGTCACTCTGTGCCTGTGCAGGCCTTGGCAATGGTGGGGGGCTGTGTGGCCCTGCCCCATGCTGTTCCTGTTGCAGCTGTTTCTGCAGGATCATATTGTGTAGCATGGTACATACAAGGACAATTTGGGTACATGTAGTTGGTGAGTTCTGCAAGGCTCTATCGGATTTGTCCAGGCACTGGAACCGTGACTTGAGCATCCCAAACATACACTCTATTATGATTCTTGTTTGTGCATGTGCCTCATTATGGAGTTCTTGTTTGGGTGGGTGTGCTTTTCTGATGGGTGTCATCAGCCACGGCTTCAGTGCGTATCCAGCATCCTCCCCTAGGTGACCGTGTGGGATGTCCCCATTGGCAAATTTCTGGTACAGCTGCGTCAGATGCCAGATGTAGGAATCGTGATAGCTTCCAGGGCAGCCAGCACACACATTCAGTGTTATGCCCTGGGCATCGCATATGACCTGGCAGTTGATGGAGGGGAAGCCCTTGTGGTTGATGTAGACCCTACCCTACTCACTGGGTGGTGCTTTGATGTGTAATGTGTGTGCAGTCTATTGCACCCACTACCTCGGGGTATTCTGCTATTTGGTGGAAGAGATGCATATTGCTGGCCTCATGGGTGACAGGGAAATATACATGCTCACCAACATGTGCTGACATGGCATCCAGGAACTGGTGGAGTACCCTGGATGCTGATGCCTGTGAAATCCCCATCATATCCCCAGTTGGCCTTTGGAAGGTACCTGTAGCTAGTATTCTTAGGCCTACACATACCTTGGTGTCCACTGGGATGGGTTCACCTCTGTTAGTTCAGTGTGCGAAGTGTGGCTGGCACAGCTCCACAATTTGCTGTAGGATGTCCCTGTCCACCCTATAGCATTCCACTATCTCCAGCTCATGTAGCCCTTGATAGGTTACCCTGGGTCTGTACACTCTTCTCCATCTCCTCACTGTGGGTTGGTCGACAGCATTCACATCCTCACCACCCTCAGCCTCTTCCACAAGTTGTATGATAGCTATTGCAGCCCCTAACATTTTGCTGTTGTGAGTGTTAAAAGTTCCCCGCTTGTTTACACTGGTGGCATAGTGTGTGGGAAAAACCCGAGGGGTAGGTGTTTGCATAGTTTATAGTAGTGTTCTGGGCTGGGCTGGTCTGCTGCCTGTGTAATTCGCTGGTTCCGATACGTTTCACCTGGCAGCTAAGCTAGTACCCCTTTATTACCTTCCTACTGCTATTTTCCCTTCCCATTGCCCTTCTGTTTCAGCCCAGGGGCATGCTGCTCAATCATAGTACTCAAATGTGCACACTGCTGCTATTTCCTGGTTTAACTTCCTTTTTCTTCCTGTAAATCCCAGTGCATAGTGCGCACACCCGCTTACACTTTGTCAAGAGTGCTAGGCAGGTTTAGACACACTCCCTAGCTTAGCTGTGCTAAGCTAGAAGCAAACTCAAGCTACAAGGCTCCAATCCGCTTACAGTATGTTTGACACACCCACCCATGATGTCACCTACCTCTTAGTCTTGCACCCAGCTATTCCTACTCTTACACTGTTGGGACCTGCCTCACATGCTAGGGAAAACTGGGATTCACTATCCTTCCCCTCATTTGCATAGGATTGCCTGCTAATGCATAGTTGCATGTGTCACACTGAGCCACCCCCCCTTAGCAACCACTATTCACTGGCCAGATTGTCTTTTGCCTGCCATTGACTTGCATGGCAGAATACTGATTTTAGTTAGAATGCTTGTTTTAGGTTTATTTTCTTATTTTCCCACTGATCCCATTTGCATGCCACTGCCCTATGCTTAAACAGCTGTGATCAGTGGAAATAAAATAAAAGTTGTATTTCTTACTTTTTGTATTGTTTGCAATGCCAATGACCTTATACTTGGCCATGGCATGCTTCCTCAATGATATGCAGCCTTTATTTGGAGCTGTCATGTCGCCATTTTGGATTTTGCAGAACTGTACTTGGTTACTAACCGAGTACATTTCTACAGATTACACTAGTCCTGCACTGCCTGATACCAGCTTCCTGGATAGCAGATTTACCTCATTTGCATGGTTTTCACCTGCAAATGGGGTAATTTGCATACGGGGGCTGGGAACGTGCAGGACTAGTGCAAGACTGCTTGTGCACATCAAACGGGCATGTACATGAATTGCTCAGCCACCATATTGCCAACATTACCTCTTACACTGATCATGCACGCCATGCAGGGCTTGCTGAATCCGGAGGAATGTATCCAAGTTCAAGGAGGCAGCTTTGTTTCGTAAGCAGAAGAAAATTCAAAGGGATGTGGCAGCTTATGAGTCTAGCAATGCCTTCTTGTTAGATCAGGAGAAAAGACTTTATAATATTAACAACAAGAATACCTATCAGAAAAGTTACCATAGAAATTATACTTTTTCTAATGCACTGAGGCAGTGGAGCTGGAGTTACAACACCAGGAGTTGAAGTAGAAGCCGCAACAGGAAGTGCTGAGAGAAAACATAAAAAAAAAAATAAGTACAAGGGCTTTTGGAAATGTTTTTAATTTGTCTAATGTTTTTTTAAACTTAGGCTTGAACTTTGTTCCTAGTCAACGTGCTAATGAAACTAGAACTATTATTGACTTTAAAAAGTATGTTAGGAAGCTGAATTTAAGTTTTATTTTGAATGGCATCACTTCTAAGATTAAGTTCTGTAAACCTTCCAGTTATAACCTGATTCTACATCATACTATCAAGGTATTTGAAAGAAGCTGCGAAGAAGAAATAAGGCAAATGCTGTACGAATAAATCTAAAAATATGTTTTCTAATTTAAGTTAGAGTGACATTAGAGCACTAAATGATTTAAATAGTTTCAAACATCTTAGATATATGAAGGCAGACAAGGGGGATTATCATAATGACACAATAGAGTTATGTTAATGCAATTGAACAAATGCTCAGCAATGAATTAGAATACACAGAGGTTAGAAAATGTGATGTGTTGAAAAGTTATAGGACTGTATATGACAACTTATATGAGTTATTAATGAATGCTGATATTAATTTGGAATTGATCAATTTTTTGCATATTTGATGAACCAAAAATAGGTGTACTGTTTGGTATCCCTAAATAACATAAAAACTTTCAGAATCCCCCCTTTAGACCGATAGTTTCTGCACCTAGATGTAATACAGAGAATATTTCTCTGTTTCTTGATTATGTTTTTAACCCTTTGTTTAAGAAACTAGAATCGCATATTAGTGACTCATGGGATTTCCTTAATCAAATTAAAGAATTTCATGTGAAGACAGAAATTTCTAATATTCCTTCCTTTACTATGATTACAGTGGATATTTCTTCTCTTTATATGTCGATTCCTGTAGAAGATGGGTTAGAATTTATAAGCCATTTTTTATAAAAATATGGGCACTACGACACACATCAAGTATATCTATATAGAACTTTAATGGATATATTGTTAGTGACTAATTTTTGTTATTTTTAACACCAAGTTTTACAAACAAAAGAAGAGGGTAACAATGGGGGTGACAGTAGTCCCCTCCTTTGCTAATTTAGTTTTAGTATGGTGGGAGAAAGAACTGTTACCACACATTTCTATACATGACAAGATTTTGATGTACTGTCATTTTGTCGATGATTTATTTTTTATTATTTCAGAAGTTGATTTTGATTTGAACAATTTTATGATAGAATTGAATAATAATTGTACTTTTTTAGAATTTACAAGTGGAAACTTTGGTCTGCGGATGAATTTTTTTAGACATAGTTTTTGAGTGGGATAGTACCAAATTTATTTCTAGAATTCACAGAAAAGAAACTTTTAGCAATAGCTATGTCCACTTTAAAAGTAGGCATCCTATGTACATTAAAAGGAACATTTCACATGGCCAATACATCAGAGCCTCCAGGATGGTCACTGATGACCAAGAGTTTTTGAACGAAATAGAATTTATCAAGAAGTTATTCTTGGAAAGAGGTTACAACTTAAATACTTAATAATACAGCAGATGAAATTATTAGTGGTAGAACCAGTAAATTTCCACTCATTATTATACATGGTGTCACTAGTAAACAAATTACCAATGATGCAAAAGATAAATCTTTTAACTTCCATTTTGCTGCAATGTTTTGTTTGGACATGACAGTGGATTCCATGACCATTAAAAATATTGTCAAAAACAATTGGAAAATTTGCTATGACATGAGGACCTGGCAAAGATAGTAGGGGATAGAGCCCAGTTTGTAGAAAAGAAAAATGGAAGCATTAAACAACTGTTAGAGTTTTCAGGGATGAAAATTATAGCACCTTATACTGATAAGGTCTTTGGTGCTTATAAATGTTTGAACTGCAGAATGTGTAGGTTTATTTCTGAAGGTCCTTTCATAGACTTATCACATTGTAATACAACTAGAAAAGTGCCAGGTAGATTTGATTGTACCTCTACTGGGGTCGTTTATGTTGCTTTATGTATGTCATGCACAGCATTTTATGTTGACATGACTACCAGAAGTCAGGGTACTAGAATTAGGGAACATGTATATACTATTATGACACATGATGAGAAAAATGCCCTGTACAAGCATTCTGTAAAATGTTCCAATTTTAAGAAATTTATTTTTTCTGTTCTGGATGTGGTACATATGGACTTAAGGGGAGGTGATTTTAAGAATGAAGTTGAAAAGAAGGAAGATGTGTGTGCATGTGTCTGTGTGTGTGTGTGTGTGTGCGTGCGTGTGTCTGTGTAAATCAAATCTCAAAGAGTGTGTGTGTCAGCTACTTTGCCAAGGACACAAAGCACTGGTTAGACAAAGAGGCTGCTGGAGTCTTGGCTTGGCCTCTCAGCTGAGATCTCAACTCTATAGCTGTGCCGGTGGGGAATCTTATTGGGGATCTGGAGAAATAAGGAGTAACCAGCCCCAGACTGACTGTAGTCTCTGTGTGCTCTTTAGGGAAATTACATTTTACTGTGTGTGTACTTGTCATCCTTCCAATGTACATCCCCCACTGGTGCTAATGGTGAGGATTGAGGCTTCTTGATTACTGGTTCAGTGTTGGGACATCACATCGCTGTTTAATTGCAACCTCCAAACAGTCTTTCTGCAGAGCAAATGGAGAACTGGAACTATTTCCCACTGCACAAGGGTGGGCCATCCACATACCTGGAAAGCTATTGACCCATAAGCTTGAAATGTCTCATATATAAAGCCATGGAAAGATTATTCATGGATATGTTGAATGATAACATAGACAACTTTCAGAAATTGAATCCAGCCCACTTTGGATTTGTTAAGGGCAGTTTGTGCTTACTCAACCTGGTAGACTTCTTTGAGAAGGTCACTAAAAGAATGGATGAGCTCAAAACTGACTACCTCAACCAGGGTAAAGCATTCAACACAATAGCCCACTCTAGCATTCTAGACAAGCTCACAAAAGTGAGTATAAACATCTATGTCTCCCACTGGATAACCAGCTGGCTTACAGGTAGACTCAAGCAGTCAGGAATGGGAGACTACTTCCAGAAAAATGTCAGTGACAATGGAGTCTCTCAGTGCTCAGTGGTGGGGCCTCTCCTTTTTGACATCTACATCCTTGAAGTCAAGGTTAATGTCAAAGACTTCTGGCTGACCAAGTTTGCGGACCATTACAAACTATGTGCAGTCATTGTTTTCCCCAAATATCTTCCAATAAGACCTGACACAGACTAATAACTGATGCCAGAGCCATGGTCTAAAACTCAATACCAAGAAGTGCGTATTAGTATATTTTGGAAAGATGGCCACCCTTGAAATTTACTACATTGATATTAAATCCTTAAGAGTAGAGATTACTTCAGGGATTTTGGAATACATGTAGACAGTGGCTTGGCCTTTGGCCATCATGTGTCTACTGGAGTAAGGAAATCATTCCATGCTGCACAAGCTATAAGCAAGAGTTTGGCATCTAGGATCAAAGATGTTATTGTTCTGTTGTAGTTGGTCATCACTAGATCAGTCATTGAGCAGAATGACCCCTTCGGTATGTGCATGACCAGGCACTTCCAACCACTGTAGCATCCACAGATGTTCCTTATTAAATGAATATGTGATGCAGACATGTCCTATACAGACCATCCCAAAGCCTCATCCTTATACTTATCTCCTACAGACTGCCAACAGGTGATCTATGCCTGGTTTACAAAGCATCCCCTGATCCCCAGCCTTAATGAACCTGTTGCACATCAGCAAAATAAGTAGCATTAGAGGCATCTGACTGAGGGTCTTAAACTTTGTCTGCAACATAAACAAGATATGCCAGAGGGACAGGAATGTGTCTCAGAGTCTGCCCCTTCTCTGTAACAAGCTTCCAATTCATGTGAGTGGAGTTTGTTCCTGCACTTATTCAAGAACAGCTTAAATTAGTGGATGGGAATCATAAACTTACCAAATAAATCACACCGTTGAGAAGAAAAAAACCTTTATATAACATGCAAAGCTTTCAGGTTACACACCCTTCCTCAATGCTTAATACAAATTAAATCACAGACAATGACTTAGAATACAACGCACTAAGTTGAAATGACAGAATACAACGCACTAAGTTGAGATGACTAGAATACAACGCACTAAGTTGAGATGAATTAATTTAAATGGATATATATATATATATATATATATATATATATATATATATTTATATTTTTTATATATGTCTAGTTAAATATTGCTTGAAGTACACACTTGCACTATGTACTATTTGCTTAGAGTATATGTACACTTTTTCTTTCTAAATGTTTTAATGTTTTAAGTCATATGATTGTATTCTCTTATTTAAGTCATTGTCTGTGATATAACTTTGCATGTTATATAAAGGTTTTGGGATTTATTTGGTGGACTTTTTGGTTTTTAACAATCATAAACTTACCCCTGGACTGGCACCTATTAAGAAGTTTGTAAATGTTGACTACTCATGACCAAGTTTTATATATATATATATATATATATATATATATATATATATATATATATATATATATCCCTTAAAAACCTATGGGATAAAAACTTGTCCAATACTTTTGGGGCACATCGCTAGGCTTAAAAAGGCCTATAGGGTCAGTATTATTTATTTGACATTTGTTGATCGGGTTAGTCTGGCTTGGCAGAATGCCCATTTTCAGCAGAGACCTGATGAGAAAAGATCCAGAAAGGTAGATGAGAGATAGTTACTTATAAAAATAGTCACAATACAGTATAACAGTAATCATGTACAGAAAAATAAGACATACAGTATTTACAATAAAAATAAAAGACACTGTATAACAGAAAGCACATTGTAGTTGCATGTTATGCATTGGTTAAAATATAATGTCTTACTGATATAAGGTGTCATTCTACAGATGTAAAGTATCCTCACTATACATTGTATAGAAGGTTTAGGAAAGATGCATAGTAAACTTCAAAACTGTAAGAGATTAATTGTATAGACTGACCTTAGGGAAAAGAAGGGGATGAGAGAAAGGGAGTTGGTAGAGAGCAGTGTGGAGAGACTGAGAGGTGGGGTGTTTGATAGATGAAAGGAGGATGGTTAAGCTGGACAAGAGCAAGTCCAAGATTTGACTATATAGTCCTTTAGTGCTTTTTTTAAACGGTTTGTGTTAATAATTAATCTTATTTGTTGGGGCTGTTTATTCCAAGCATTTATGACAGCGTGGTTATAGAGTAGTTTGCCAATGGATTTGTTTGGCTTATAGATCTGAAGGAGATGCTGGCATGGTGGAGTGCACAGTTAGGAATATAGGGTGTAATGAGGTTAGAGAGAGCAGGACAGGAGTGGAGGTGATTTAATATGGAGTGGCTGAGGTGAAGTTACAGTAAAAGGAGTTTGTGGTGAAACTCAGGCCAGTGAAGGGTTTTTAGAGAAAGGCTCTGGTGTGTGCAATATGGATGTTTGGCAGCAAATCTAGAAATGTTATTATATCCCAGTTCAAGCTTAGCCAAAATATTTGTTTGGAGGTTAGTGAGGATAAGTGCTGTATAAAGTAGGGTGGGTAGAAGGTAGGCTTGTGCCAGAGAGAGAGTTTTGCTTCATTTGTCAGGATTTTTTTATTTCTATAAAGTAGGCTGAGTTTCTGGAGGGTCTTTTTAATGCCTAGCATCACCTATGAACATATGAAAAAGTTGAAATAACTATAGTATTCTATTTCAGATCAGATGAAACTAAACAGAAATATACCCACAATGCCTGCTTTAAAAATAAGCACTAAACCCACCAGAAACAACAACTTTGGCTAAATCACCCCTAATAACATGAATCTGACTTTAGATTAAAACAAAATAGAACAGATAAAATAATGAAATAAAAATACAATTGCAACCAAACCATTTGGAAAATGGCATTACTGAAAAAACAGACCTAATACTGAACAGTTAAACCCTCCCCCAAAATAACTACTAACTAACCAACTAACTAAGTAAATAAACAAACATTAAAGCAAACAATTCAAGTGGACCTCACTATCTATACTGCTAATATAATACACAAATCTTACAGGACACCCTGAGATAATGTCAGGAAAATGCAGCACTCACCTTCTCATTCCCACATTTATTAAAGTCCCACTTTTAAACAAAGACATTGATACACATACATTAATAGAAAAAAAATAGTAACATTTTCATTATTTTCTGCATTGCGCGTTACATCTACGCCTTCCCTTTATCAATTATCATTAACTCCAACATTACATAAATTTCTCAGTTCCTTCCTTCCCTTAATCCTCATTCCTTCCCATAAACATTATTCTGCATGGATAGTTCCTACTAATTCCATTTATATTGTAATTTGGTTCTTCCCTTTTCAAAAAATGCCAACTCCAGTTATTTTAACTCCTTTATAATATTTGGCACTTCAATTACAGATGGTTTACATTTTGATATACATTTTCTAGTCAATGGTTTTTAGAAACCAACAGCATGCAATTTTGTAAGGTCTTGCTATTTCTGGGCAATGCAGATTCTATACCTCAAGTCAAAATAATAATTTCTCATTTGTTCTCCAACATTTCTAGCAGAGTACTCTGAAGGGAATTTTAAAATCTGCCATCTTGTTTCATTCTCAGAAAAAGATATTCTGATTTACAGCTGTCTTTCTCATCTTGAGGGTGGTATTTGACAAGGTGCACATGGTGCCCAGGCTTACTTCCCTTTTTCTGCTATGACAAGATGCCAGATATCTTTCAGTGATGATCTCTTGAGTGACAGTCAGTTGACCAATGACAAACATTAGGTTTCCAGAATGACAAATGGAGAATGTGTGGGTCTAGTTTTTACTAACTGCATCATCCTTTCATCATTGGTCAGCATTACTCCAACTCGCCTACCTAGGCACACTCCCCACCCCAGCCATCTTCAGACCACTCCCCACTTCGTTGAATACCTTGCACATCTATCACATAGGTCAACAACAATGCATTCCAGCCAATCAGATCCAAGGATCTCCATCCCACTTATAATGATGGTGCTCCCAGTCTCCCTGTTTCACACGGCTGGTCTATTGTAACTTTTTCAACTTTTAACTTATTTTTGACAAGCTCTCCCCTGTAGCACACGTTCTGAAAGTGGAAAAACACCGGTTTTAACCAAAATGAACTGTTGCACACATTCTGAAAGCAGATGTTGAAATGAGAAACAGAAGTTAACCAAAATGAAATGCTAACTATACACAAAATCAAAGTGTGATACCCCATATTGTGGTTTAAATAAGTATGCATGGTTTAAAGACTTTTATAATGTTTTTTGTGCACTCACCTACCTGAAGTTAATCCAGATAAACTGGATTTTAAATAGAGAACAGATTGATTTTGGCTCTTCTCTATTTGGATATATAGTTTTATCTTGCATTTTAAATATCTGAAAATAACTAGATAAGAGTTTTTTTGCAGAATACAAGGTTCTTTTGTCATTAGATATTACTCTAATTATAAACATTTTTTCTGTTGATAATCATTGAAAGGTTGCTTTCAAACCTGCAAACCTTGTATCTAAGGGTAACGTGGGACAGTTTTGGTTGCCAATACTGCTTTCCACTCACTGAGTGCATTACATGCATCAGGTTTGGAAGCATTTTTTTTCAAGTCATAGATATACAGGATAATGTTTCAACTTCTGATTTACATGTTTTATATGCCTTTTTGGATTTTGTGCTACACAATAACACTGTATATTTTGAGGGTGAATATTTTCATCAGGTAGCAGTAATTGCTATGGGAGCAGCTTGTGCTCCTTTTTATGCCAGTGTAGTACTGCTATTTGGGGGAGCAATTAGTATTACCAGCTGAACACTTTATTCTTGCTCTTGCTTATTTTAGACTTTTAGATGACATTTTAATTTCATGATAGGGCAATGAGGAACAGTTAATGTTCTTTAAGTTGTATTTAGAAAACGCCACAAATTACTAGAGATTTACACATCAGGTTGGGGAGACAAACATTAACTACATGGCTGTTATGTTGACAAAGGATCATTTGACCCATTTTACTTCAAACAGTTTTTTGTAAAGAGACCTTTTCCAACTTTTCTTTACACTTTGGAAGTTGTCACCCCATTTACCAAAAAAGTAGCATAGTAAAGGGGCAATTGGTTTGCCTTTCCAAATTAATTAATAAAGACAACTGGTTTTAGGTGGAACTGGAAAATGTTATTTTGATATTTTTGGAAAGGGGTTACCCTAACTCTTTGGTAACAGAAGTAAAGAGAGAAGTGGAAGCAGAAAGGCTCATGAGGTTTGCTCCCTTGTTAAATAAGGGAAAGGTGGGAGATACTGTGTCAGGGAAGACATTGATTAATGGAAGAGACAATGATAGAGACATATCCTTAATAATACCATTTAGTAGTGATGTGTACGACTATGTGAATGTTGTGAAAAGGATTTTGTATGCAACACTTGCCCCCAAAATGAAAAAATAAAAAAATAAGTTAGGTGACCAGCCACAGATTATGTTCTATAAAGGAAAGAGGATTAAGAGTTTACTAGAAGTCAACCCATGTAAAGGCTATTTAATGCATAGGAAGAACAGCATGAACAAATGTGGCAGATACACATGCTGCAGCTTTACCAATGATGTCCCCATTGTTATGGTAGAAAGATTTTAGAGGAGTTTGTCTTGCCTGGGTTATTGTAGTAGGGATACATCAGGAGTGGTTTATTTTGCCACTTATACTGACTGTCCTGCTTATTATGTTGTTAAAACCTCAAGGAAGTTAAAAGTCAGTATCTATGAGAACTTGTATGATATTAAAAAGGGTTAACACACAAATGCATTATGCAGGGATTCATCTGAATGTTCTTTTAAAAACAAATATTTTTATATTAATTATAAAATGCACGTGGAAGGTAGAGGAGAAAATTTTAATAACCTCCTTGAAAATAAAGAATTAACATGACAATTGATGCCTAATGCCAGTGGTTATCCAGGAATTAATGACTACATTTATATTTCCTGTTTTTTGAAATGTAGATCAATGTTTTTAAGTAGTATATTTTTATGCAGTATTTTTTATGACGGATATTGACATTGGTTTATTTTTGATTAAGTGTATGGGTTAGGATTACTGATATGAGGTAGAAAGAATTTTTAATAAGAGTTTTAGGTGAATGGGACTGATGAAAGTGATGTGTGTGTGTTGCCCGATTTTTGATTGGAGCTGAAAGGTTTAAAAATTTGCAACACACCGGAAATGCAACATACTCTGATGAAGTCCCTTTACATTTATGGGACTAAAGCTCTAAGTTGTTTCTTTTATTATTATTTTTGTAATAAATTTGTAGTGACATTATTTATTGAGTGTTTTGTTTATCGTTTTGTTGACAATCTTTGCATTTGTGGCTATTTGTCAAAAAAAGAAAAGAAAGAAATCAAAACAGAAGTAATCTATTAGCAGTGCACATGCTTCTAAAATATTTTCACTGCAGGTTAAAAAAATCTACCTTATTGTTTTCCTCATATACTACTAATCTTCACACTAACTGCACCTACAAGATCTTCTGCTGTTACAATAAAGTGTTTCTGAAGCTGTAATGTCTATAACCAGTGGAATTTTGTGCCCATAAACAGCCCCTCATTTCTTTCAAATACAGTTTCTTGTATATTAGCAACTCCTTACTGCAGATTTCTTCACCAGGAAGGACAGTCACACCATTAGAGAGGTACACTACCATTTGTCTCAGGTATAAACTTAAAAATAAGCAAAAAATAGATTTTACAGCAGAGTTAAAAACACAAGCAATAGAAATTAAATACTAAACGTTTTAGTCACACAGCTTCTAACTGTTATCGAAATGGAAAACAATGCTTCTTTGAAATGAAGCATATTTAAAAATATCAAGAGTGCCTGATCAAAACACAGTTCTATTTTCTAAACAGTCAAAATCTGATTATGACAATGACAAAATATAAAATGCAGTGCACCATCGTGAAACCAACATTTCGTACTATCATTCATCAGGACTCTATAACTTCTATAGTTGTCTTTATTGTTACTAAGCAACAAAGGTTTTCTGGTCAGGCCATAATAAATACTAACAAACTTATTTGCACACAAGCAGGCAGTCTACGCACTTCTAATCTATTGTACTTGTCACATGCTTTGCTTGACATTGCATAAAACATAGGTATATTAAGCCATTTTGTTACATTTTGCTAACCAAGAAACTTTTCCATCGAAGATATGAGCTGTCATTTCATTTAGACCTGGAAGACCGATATATAATCGATGGAAAACCAAACTCAAGAAAGACTGCATAAAATATACTAATAAAAACAAAGCAACAGCAGCAACAATAAAAAAATAATAAAATGCAACACAAATGTTTAATATGTTTAGTGTTTTTATATGTAATGTATTAATGAGTGTAAATTAGAGATGAAAGCACCTAACTTCTTAAAAATGTGTCTTGTTTTATATTATAACCAGCAGTTTGAGACAGATACTCTATTTTATGCTAATAATCTCTGAAGAGGCATTAGATGATCACGACTGTATTTAGTTCATTCTGGGCCTAAGCTGAGTCATGCAGCATGTAATTTATGCAGTTAGATTCCTGGGAAAACTTTCTGAGATCACAGATAACAGATAAATTGCATCTAAGTACATGGTGGAGATAAACTGCAGCTCACTACATCATGCAGTATTTGCTGACTGCAATGTTTATGGAATTCTGATCTGTTTCCATGCTTAACACTATAGCTTCTGGGAAATGATTTGTTATTTTATTGTTTTGTGTAAATTGGACCGGTGCTTCCTGTAAGCAATGGAGTATCACAGAAAAATTACAGCATTCCAATTTGCATATGTAGTCAGATATTAGCTGCAATTATCAGTTGTTTAACTTATGAATCTTTCTGGAGCTCACCTGCATACTGTTTTAATATAGTGGGAATAATTTGCCACCTAAATGCAGTAAAAACAAATTTGGCTTTTGTCAGCACTAGCCTTTATCATGCCAGATAACCAGTTTGGCATGGCATTCAGTCATCAGTCTTAAAATCACATGTAGCATTTTATATCTGTACGTTATGTAATTTCTGTAGCCCTGTTTTAAAGCATGTCCATTATCTGTATCCAGCTTTGCTATCATCAGCTTTTAGTGATTTACAGGACCAAAACATTACAATAAAATTATTATTAATTTGTCATGTTGTTATATCATTTTACTAATCCATCTATGTATCACAGATCAGTGTAAGATTATATTACTAGGCTGACAAAGTGTACTGGACTGATAAATGTATTATAAATTGATTACATATCACAAGTGCTGAAAGTACCCTTCCATTTCCGACACACATACACAGTCTTCAATATAAGTTATAATAGAGTTACAAAATTAATTAAACTATGTAAACACAAAAGCAACTATGCAATACAAAAACACTTTTTACAGCACTAAGGGAATGCTTACAAGCTTTAAAGAAGCTGTTACCTTTGAGAATAAGAACAACCACATGCAAAAAATTGTCATAACAAAAGTAATGGATTGTTATCCTAAACTCTTGTGGAATGTAGGCTCTCTGCAAATCCCCCTTACCGGAATTTGTAGATTTGTGTCATTCTTGGAAGCCATTAAAAACTACTGCTTTAATTACAGGAGGAAGATTGGATCTCTCTTACAGCCAGGGTTGGATTTATGGTTTCAAATTTCATATTCAAGCAGCTTCAACGTGACTATTGTCCTCCCTGCGGCTAATTAGTTCAAATCTGTTTCTTATTACTATATCTTAAGATCCCAAGACCAAGGCGTTTCATTCCAGACTAGTCCAGCCTATTGGCTATCAATAAGTGAAAAGATATTCCAAAACGATTTTATCTGCTGCATGGAACCTCTTATCAACGTGTGTGTTTGTTGTGTGTGTGTGTGTGTGTGTGTGTGTGTGTGTGTGTGTGTGTGTGTGTGTGTGTGTGTGTGTGTGTGTGTGTGTGTGTGTGTCTCTCTCTCTCTCTATATATATATATATATATTTGAAAAGTACAAAAGATATGAACATTTAAGGGAAAACTTTTACAATAATTGACACAATATAGAAATGGAATTGTGTGTGTGTGGGGGGGATTGACTGGAGAATACTAATAGCCATGTAAAAGTATTTGCTACTCTTAAACTTTAAGACATGCTAAACTTGTTAAACTTATAAAGTGATTGTAACCTTATCATATTGTATTTAGTTATGAGTGCCACTTTTATGCTGATTGTGTATTTGAAAAATCATGATTAGAATCACCTGCATTTCAGAGCCACAGGTAGGATGAAAAACACACAGTTACAAAAAAATGGAATCAGCATTCCTAGCATTCTAGTAGCTGTATTGAACAAGTATCAGAATGTACCTGCCGAACATGTGCATTACATTAGGAAAAAAGTGAAAAGAAATTAAAGACTTCATGTAACGCTTTCATTAAAAGGTATGTAATTCATTTTCTCTATTAATTGCACTGTACGACTGCAATCCAGCCAATCATGAGTAACCCTAGCGTTATAAATAGTTGGAAAAACAGAGCACCATGTACAAAAGTAAATTATATCTCAGGTCTTGAAATTGTTTACTACGGTCTCTTGAATGGCTATTCATGTTTTGCTATTAAGACTGTCTAGTGAAATACCTTTTAATCATTCCTTAAGACAGAATTTTGCTGCAAATTTTTAGGACAATACTGTTAACAGATTCTTCCTGAAATATTTTTTTTCAAATGTGCACTTATCAAGAGATTTGCTACATCTAAAATCCTGTGTGCTCTACCTTATATTGCACATCACATGTGTTTGTTACATACATCGAAAATCTTTCAGAACATACATGTCTAGCACTTAATTATGTCTCACACGATTAGTACCTCTGTGAACTGATAACATTTAATTTAAAGGAAAACGTCAAATGCAAAAACAGTATTTAATAATAAGAAGTAAATGTAGAAATATCAGCAAAACTACTTTTTTGTAGTGCAGGTATACCTCCTTAGCTCAGTCTTACATCACTGCATATTAAACATCCTAATCCTCATGCTGTGCTACCCTGAAGAAAGTGGCAATACTCAAGTTTCCTGAAAACCAACTATTCCACTCTTGCTGAGGTAATGTTTCCTCAAAAGTAGTATGTTATAGTATTTAGAGGTGAATGGGCAGACCTTCCCCATTTTAGTACTACCTCCCTGCATTGTAATTTATTTGCACTCTAAGATTCTAATACCTCACCTCGCTGATGTAAAAATCTTCATACATTTACATGGAAGAGTTTGCAATGCACACAAAATAGATGGGGTAGTTTGATACAATTAAGGATCGTGTCCAATAAATTCTAGTGTTGATGTTAAGTACTTAAATAAGGTGTATGTTTAACTCTATATAGTGTACTAGAAATATTTTGTCCATATGTAATATTCAGTGGCTCCCCTCCCTGGTCGGTTTTCAGCTCATTCATTCATTCTGCAGGAGGAAATATAGGGCTATTCATTTCCCATAAATGGTGGGAGCTCAATGAGACATTTATTCCTCTCCTGGATGGTAGCATATCTGGCCTTTCTTCCCTTTGGAGGCAAAAATTATGCACCAGTAAGTAAACCAGTAAGCTAGTCCTATTTATACACCTCCCAATTTTGCCGAACCCCTATCCTGTGGCAATTATGATATGACTTAATGTTAATGCTGCTTGGGAGGGCACATGCGCACATCTATGCTTATCAACCCCCCCCTTCCCTAATTACTTTAAGTGCCACATCACTTTGACTCTTAAAAAAACAGGTAAAGCCCTACATTCTACTACCAGCAGGTTAAACCACCTCCCCTCCCACATAATAGAAGAGTCAACAAATGCCAATCAGCCCCATCTCCCCATGCCTGACTCTTCCTGTTTCTTGTACTGCTACACAGATCATATGTCCCTGTACATAAATGAGATAGGCTAGAAGCAGTTATCTTTAAAGTTAAATTATTCTTTTTTGTACTAAGGATGAGTTACATAGCTACCTTTCAGTGAAACAACAAATAACTAGTTCTGTTCTTAATGGAATCTTCATTTTAGCAGAATAAAGTAATATCGAATAATAGGAGTTATATTCAAAAAGTAAGACATCCGGTAAAGGTCAAGTTTTTAAGTAAGTCATATCTTAAGCACAGACACACAATGGTTTATAATATTTGGTTATTATGGGTTTGACTAGGATGATTTAAGCCATAACATTCAAACTGGATGCAAGTATTCCTTGGTTCACTTAAAACTAAATTATTTTCATGGATTAACACTGCTTCATTGCCACAAGTCCCTACTCGGTAAATGGCTTCACTTGTAGTGTTTTATCTTCCATATACATTTGTGTATTACAGTATTCATTTCTAAACATATTGACTTTGAAAAAAATGCACTAATACAATTATAAGTGTTAAAAATTTGTTTTTGATTTTGTGAAATGTATTGTATTACACAAAACTTGATCTGGACTGTACAATACAAACAACACTGATGGTAATGCTGTCTACATTTCTATCAAATAAAAAAAATACAAAAATTTAGACAGCATGTTATAGAGATCATTTAAACAAAGTTGTTTATGTCTACAAATTTTGAAAAATACATATATCTAAAGACATTAATTAGTTTTGATTACAAAAACATAATTGTAAGCAGATAGCTATCATTTTTTCACTTATATTGAATTTTTAAACTTTTCTATGACATATATAATATGATGAAATGAAGGACGTGCAAAAAATTAACATTATTAACAAGTAATAATCCATAGCAGGTCTGCAGTGACTGAACAATAATATCGACTCTTTCTGCATCTAAAGATTTCTGGCACAGTGCAGTGACTCTGGTTATATGAAAATGAAGTACAAACATTTCACATTATATCTGTATTTACATAACTTTACTTTCCTTTAAACTCTTATGGGCAAATAACACCTGTTCAAACTAGATACATGTCAGGGTAAATTAACATTTCATCAGCATGACTGTTACATCGATTTAACATCAGTTTTATACTTTCTTTTTACTGGGCACCTGATGCTTCTGTTTACACCAAAAAGGGATTATTTTCACCATCCCTCCAATTCTTTAGTGACACATGCCTCAGAATCTTTGTTACTAATTCAGGAAGCTTGTTTCAGTTTGATATAGTATCTACTATGCAGCACTTCAGAAGGGTAGCTCCCCCCCAACACACACAGGTGCTTCAGTGCTGGGTCACTGCTAGGTTACTAATCTAAGCACATACTGTAGGCACAAAAATTACAGTCATCCCATCTTCCTGGCAAAAATGTGTGAAGAGTAACAGATTATAACTCATCTACTTTCCTTTGTTTTGGAAAAATGTACACAGAAACCAGACGGAAAATATATATAGCAAATCTAAAATAAAGACATTTATCATCAAATGTACAGTGTAAAAGTAAAAGCACACTTTTTATTAGAAGAAACAATTTAGGAATTTCTTTATGCTTTCAATGAAGTTCTGAAAAAAGATTAGCAGATGATGAATCTTTACTAAATATTTTGCCTGCTACCATGAGTTTCAAAGCTTTCTGAAACCAGGGATAAAAGAATGCATACACAATGGGATTGTAAGCTGAGTTAGAATATGCTAGCCATACTAAAACATTATACAGCATTACAGGAGTAGAATATTCAATATAAGGGTCAACAAGTAACACAACAAATATAGGCAGCCAACAGAAAAGAAACATACCCATGACTATTGTTAAGGTTTTAGCTGCCTTCCTTTCTTTTCTTTGAGTATTTGCTTCCTTTCCTAAATGGCCATGTTCCATAAAGGCAATTTCTTCTGAATGTCTCCTTGCAACAAAGAATACTTTAAGATAAAGAGCAAGCATTACAGAACATGGTATGAAAAATGAAAGACAAGAATCCACAGCTGAAGCCTTTGCAGTCCAAGTAATTATGCAACTGCCGATACAAAAATTTTTAGAAACTACAATTCCCTTATTGTTTATGACAAGATTATAAAACATAAAACTGTATGCATAAGCCTGAGGCGCAACCCAGCTAAATGCAATAAACATGCTTATTACACTGTTTGTAATTTTCTGAGTGTATAATAATGGATCACAAATTGCAAAATAACGATCAACTGCGATAAAAATTAAATGCAGAATTGAAATTGTGGTTAAAGCAGCTCCAAAACTGGAAGAAAGAAAACAGAATATGTCTCCAAAGTACCAGCAATTTTCTACAATGTTGATCATAGAGAAAGGCATGACTATTGCTCCAACAAGAAAGTCACCAAAAGCCAAAGACAGGATAAGAAAGTTGGTAGGAGAGTGTAGCTGTCTAAAGTGAGCGATTGCTGTTATTACAGTTATGTTTCCACCTATTGTCATTGCTATGAGCACAGAAATCAAAAAATACAGCACAGCTTTTTTCTGTCCAGACTGTTCTCTGATGCAAGAGTCATTAAGTGAAGTAAAACAGTACTGTACAGTTCCTGAGTCTATTTCAAACATGTCCATCAGTTCTTAAATATATAAATATATATATTCTTTAGATTTAAAAATACAGCTCTCAAGTAATTTCTGAGATTTTTGAGAATACCATAATTCTGATCAGAGAAAGTAAAAGATGATACACTATGTGCAAACTGTAATTTTAAATTCATTTTTTGATGTGCAACCTTTCATAAATAAATGTTCCATTTACCTATAATTGTGTTTCTTATCATTAATTATATGTGCATTAGCTGGCATCTTCAGGAAAATTCATCTTCTAAACGATGACATACTCAGCTTTTATGTGCACCTTAGGCAGGTTCTTTTTATAGTGTTTTGATGATGCTTATCTGCCTCTTTTCCACATGGAATGCAGTCTAATGACTGTGCTATTATAAATCCGAAGGGAATGAGCTGTGCACTCTAGATATCTGTTGAACATGTTTTCTCCTAAGACCTTGTATATTTATTTAATTGAGCTTTATAAAAATTATAGAATTATTAAAGTTTGCCAAGTTTTGCATAAGAATGAGAAATGCACAGAATTTCTAAAAATTAATATCAAGACATATGTTATTTTGATTTAAATTGCACATGTACATGTTTTACTATAGCTTGTAAACATGTCTGCAAGTATAGTATAAGGAGTCTATGTCATATCAGTGAATGGTCACATTGTTGACTGTATCATCAAGTTGACAATGCAGGCCATTGAACCATTCTGAGATCACATTATGGTAGGGATTGGGAAATTTGCTCTTTCCCACCACAGTGTGATCTCAGAGGTGGTATATATAATTAGTGGGGAGTGTGTGGGTGGCACAGCCCCCCACATGGGGGGGTTGATGGCCTGCATTGTTGAAGAGATGATGTTTCACAATGTGACCATTCGATGATATATCATAGACTCTAATATAAGTATACTTGCAGCTATCTGTTCATTGCTACATTTATATATATCAGGAGCAGAAGAAATCAAATTATGCTCTTAGAATGAAAAGTTGTAGATCAGATTATTTGTTCTTACAATAATGCAAACAAAATATTTTGCATTGGTCTGTTATTATCTTTGCATGCCAGTCTGACACCAAAAGGTGAACTGTATATTTCCATAGTTCTTCAATGTTTGATTGTGCTTCTGTTAATGTATTGACAATATAGTGGATATAAACCAGTAGTGTAATCAGTTCCCTCTGGCTCAGATTCGAAATACTGGCACTCCGTAATAATATAAAAACTTCCTTTATTCATACAATGGTTAAGCGCTTTCATCTAAATCACTTAGACTTCCTCAGAACAAAGTAACCTCTAATCCATTGGATTTATATACATTCATTTTCAATCACATAATTAATGACATAATTACAGTGTCAATTTAAAAATTTTAAAAATTTAAAGTGCCAGTGTGCCATTTGTTCAAAATAGCTATTTAAAAATTCCTTTAAACATTACTAATAAATACTTTACTTGTACAAATGAATACTATCTATAAACTCTCTATGCAATAATATATGAGTAATTTAGAATAAATATAGTAGTGTGAATTCCATACTTTGAGTTAGAAATACAATCCCAATAAATCTGTCTACCCCATATTAGCCAGGATGGGTTTTACAGATATATGATCATTCAACCCTGGTGGGGTTGATGAGTCTAACTTAATTTGCCATCTAGTTTCTAACTCACCTAGTTTCTTCCTAATATTTCCTCCCCTGGGATTCTCTTTAGCTATATCCAAAATGCCAAAATGGAACATACTACAATTACTATTTCCTTCCAAATGTCTCCATAAAGCATTTTTTGTATCTTTTTTCTTAATACAATAGTAGTGGTCATAAATTCTTTCTCTCAGACTTCTATCAGTCTTCCCAACATAGTAGCTAGGACACATGGAACATTTAGCATGATACACTAGGTGAGACGTCCTACAATTGCCTTTCCTAAACTTTATCACAGTCCCAGTTGTGTCATCCAGTTTAATACTATTTTCTGAGTGTATATACCTGCACTGATTGCAAGTGCCACACCTAGTCATTCCATTCCCCTCCAAAATGTTTACCCTAGTGTTTATTTTCCTTTCTAGTTCCATTTTCATATTACACCCATTCCTAGAAACAAATCTAGGTGTATCCCCCACAATGTCTACTATCCTCCTGTCCATTTTTAATATATTCCAATTGTTGGAAATAATATTTTTAATATTACTAGTCCATGGGGTGTATTGTAAAATGCAGGCTCTGGTGTAATCAATGTGGTTCTCACTAGTTGTGCAATCAGGATTATTCATCTTAACCAGGGGTCTTTTCCCCAATAGGGGTACATACTTTTTACCCCATTCACTCTCTACATAACTGGTTACATTTTCAACCATCCATCTGGGGTACCCCCTTTGAATGAACATATTCCCTATACATTGCAACTCCATAACCAGATCTGTATATTCCGATGTCATCCTGGCGGCCCTTATACATTGCCCCTTAATTATACTCTTTTTTTGTGTGGTTGGGTGGGAGCTTGTGTATTCTAAATATCCATTACTAAAAGTCTCTTTCCTAAAGATTTTAGATCTGAGTTTTCCATCATCCACTACTATTAAAGTATCTAAATAGGGCATATAATGTGAATCCACACTAAAAGTGAATTTCATGTCATTACTTCTTGAGTTCAAATACCCCATGAATAATTCTAATTCTTCTCTGTTACTTTTCCAAATCAAAAATATGTCATCCAAAATGCGATAATAGCATGATATCTCAGGAAACCACTTACTTGTAAAAATATATTCAACTTCCCAATCATATAAATACAAATTGGCAAAAATGGGGGCACATGCTGCCCCCATAGCCACTCCTTTTATTTGAATATAATATTCACCTTCAAACATTATATAATTGTGCTTCAAAATCAATTCCATAAACTCCACAGTTAATTCAATCTTGTCATGTGGGTAGTTACTCAATTTCCTCATACAGTTATCTAACCTGACCAACCCATCCTCTTGTGGGATATTTGAAAACAAGTCCACTACATCTATAGTCACTAGCAGTGCTCCAGGTGTTATCATATCATTCGTTAACCTTCACAAAAAGTCCCAGGAATCAATTATAATATGCTTAATGGACTTGTATAGTGGTTTCAACCATCCATCAACTACTTTGCCAAAATTAAAAGTTTTTGATTTGTTGCCCGAAATGATGGGCCTAAAAGGAGGGTCCAATATATTCTTATGGATCTTGGGTATGCCTACCATAGTACTTCTGATTGGGAAATCAACTTTCAAAAAATTGTATAACTCTCCATTAATTCTTTCATCTATCAATAGATCTTCCAAATATAAATTGATTTTATTATAACCAATATTTACTTCATTTTTGGATGATATATTGTAATGACCTGAGTTTAAAAGGATTTCATGAATTTTATTCTTATATTCATCCTGATCATATAAAACCACCCCTCCCCCCTTAGTAGTAGACATTGTGGGGGATACACCTAGATTTGTTTCTAGGAATGGGTGTAATATGAAAATGGAACTAGAAAGGAAAATAAACACTAGGGTAAACATTTTGGAGGGGAATGGAACAACTAGGTGTGGCACTTGCAATCAGTGCAGGTATATACACTCAGAAAATAGTATTAAACTGGATGACACAACTGGGACTGTGATAAAGTTTAGGAAAGGCAATTGTAGGACGTCTCACCTAGTGTATCTTGCTAAATGTTCCATGTGTCCTAGCTACTATGTTGGGAAGACTGATAGAAGTCTGAGAGAAAGAATTTATGACCACTACTATTGTATTAAGAAAGAAGATACAAAAAATGCTTTATGGAGACATTTGGAAGGAAATAGTAATTGTAGTATGTTCCATTTTGGCATTTTGGATATAGCTAAAGAGAATCCCAGGGGAGGAAATATTAGGAAGAAACTAGGTGAGTTAGAAACTAGATGGCAAATTAAGTTAGACGCATCAACCCCACCAGGGCTGAATGATCATATATCTGTAAAACCCATCCTGGCTAATATGGGGTAGACAGATTTATTGGGATTGTATTTCTAACTCAAAGTATGGAATTCACACTACTATATTTATTCTAAATTACTCATATATTATTGCATAGAGAGTTTATAGATAGTATTCATTTGTACAAGTAAAATATTTATTAGTAATGTTTAAAGGAATTTTTAAATAGCTATTTTGAACAAATGGCACACTGGCACTTAAAATTTTAAAAATTTTTAAATTGACACTGTAATTATGTAATTAATTATGTGATTGAAAATTAATGTATATAAATCCAATGGATTAGAGGTTACTTTGTTCTGAGTAAGTCTAAGTGATTTAGATGAAAGCGCTTAACCACTGTATGAATAAAGGAAGTTTTTATATTATTACGGAGTGCCAGTATTTCGAATCTGAGCCAGAGGGAACTGATTACACTACTGGTTTATAGAGTTTCCTGTGTACATCGATCTTCAATATAGTGGATATACAATATATAACCTTTCATTTTTTTTAAAAGATATCATTGTCTGATGTATTCTGTGGCTGAATGGATTTACTTACTGATTTTTCTGTATGTGTATATAAGCGAATGTTGGCTGTAAATTGTTGTAATCCACAATGGAGTTCAATAAAAGCAGAACTCTTAAGAGGTACAAAGCAAAGTTAAAAAATGATGGCAGAATACAATTATATTTAACACAAGTGCACACACACACTATATATATATATATATATATATATATATATATATATATATATATATATATATTTCTTTTCAGTTTGTCAACTAACACAAATATGGACATCCTGAAGGTAAACTGAAAATGGAATTATTAACTTTCTATTATGCATTTGGTGAGGTTGCTTCTTAGAGTATACAAATCTTACTTCAAAAAACCCTATAAAACCCATATGGGGGACTATGCCCCCACTACTGTCTATATACACTAATTCTGAGATCATACAATCCCAATGAATCCCTTCTTGAGGAATGTTGATCTCGCACACTTGTCGACTATTTGTATAGTTAATTAAATGTTGTCAATTAAACAGATGGTGACCATCTGTATATATCTATTACAAAATTAACTCAGCAGTTCAATTATTAAAGTAATAAAGGAAAAGAGAGAGAGAGAGAAAACAATGAAAGTTGTAGTAACACCATAGTATCTATAACCAAAAACAAGGGTCTGAGAGTGAAATACACCACCAATAAACCAAATCGATCACTCTGTAGCCAATGATCCTACAACCCAAGTGAAAGAACAGTATTTAATGTAGAAACGCAAAAATTCGATACCAAAAGGACTTCCAATAAGAAATGAAAATAAAACAATCCACATCACAGGTCAAGCGCTTTCGTCATAAGACTTCATCAGAACACTATAAAATTATTTTTCCCCCATTTGTACAAACAGTCATCATATTTAATCACAAGTAATCAGTTCTTAAAGTAAAAGTACCTGCTTAATAAAACTTTTAAAACAATAAGCAAGCATAACTTCATCTTAAACAGACTTCAAATGTAAAAAAATAAATATAACATTGTATTTTAAATTTTAAAGTTTAGAAGCCCTGTATTTTAATTCAGATTTGATACTTATATGATCACTGATGCCAGGAGCTTCACTGGCATTTAATTTAAACTGCCATCTTGCCTCTGCTCTAAGCACTTTGTTGGTCCAGTCACCACCCCTAATATTTTTGCTGACCACTTCTAGGATACCAAAATAGTATCTAGTCGTTTTCATAGAAACCATCACTTAATCAGTGATTGTTTTTTGGCTATATTGCTCTTTGTATATAAAAACCTATATCTCCAAAATGGTTAAAAAAATTCACACAAAATATTTAGAGAATGTTACTGCAGTGATTGTTTATAAAATTCCGTTAGATTATCTGCCTATCCTCAAAGGCAAGCAAACAGCTATAACTTGAATATGAAAAAAAATGTCATTGTTTACAAATAATAAAATGTCCCTGATATAGAAATCTATATTTGGCTTAGGTCCAAAATCATACCAGATTTATATATTTATTTTTTATAACTCTTATTTTACTTTGGATAGAACTGAAGGATACACGTGTGTTTTTAGCTCACTGCTTTGAAACTGTTGCATCCTGTCAATTTTCAGAACCCATTCTGACCAATTCCACTCTAACCTCAAATATGTGCATGCCTGTCAGAACAAATAAAATAAGTGTTTTGCTATAACACATGAAATAGCAGAAAATGTCACTTTTTTCTGAGAATATAGTATAACTTATTGGATTAATTTCATAAGAACACATAACATATATAGTTTAGATATGATTTTTTTTTATATTTAACATTTGTTGACCGGGAAAGTTTGACTAGGTTACACAGAGCCTGTTTTCAGCAGAGGCCCGAGGAGAAATGCTCCAGATACATGTCTTTGGAATGTGGGAGAAAACCGGAGTACTCGGAGGAAA